>NW_022280067.1:1897927-1932900 GCF_004355925.1 Anarrhichthys ocellatus | reverse complement strand
AGAGAGAGAGAGAGAGAGAGAGAGAGAGAGAGAGAGAGAGAGAGAGAATAAGAAATATGGAGAGAAGACGTTGCAACGTTGCACGTCGATATGCTACTTACCGGGGTTTTCTCTTGCTGGCTCGGGACTCCATTGCTCTCTGATGCTGCTAATGGTTTCATAATGAAAAAATGTTCACCGGGCTAAAATCTAACATCCCCGGACCTGCTCTATGCTACAGCACAGACCCCCATCCTCTCTCTCCCCTCCCCTCCCCTCGGCTGCACCGTCTCTCTGGCAGCAGGCGGCCGCTTGACAGTTTGGGGAGTATCCGCTGTCTCCTGGCCCGATTAGACTCTCCAACAACCAACACCAGCTTCTGCGTTTATTGCAGCCTCCCCGCTGCTTGCCACAGAAATATCTTAAAACCACAGAGGGAGAGGAGGAAGAAGAGAGAGGGGGGAATATCCTTTTATCCAAGCGAAGTCGAGCCTCTCTCTCTCTCTCTCTGGTCTCTAGTCGGAGACCAGCGGCGCGCCGATAATAAAGCAGAAAACAGGAAAAAAAAAAAAAAAAAAAAGATGAGAAAAATGGCTGACAACACTTTCACTCACGTTTGCGCCCTCCGCCTTCCCTCTCTCTCTCTCTCTCCCTCCCGCTCCCGAAAGCAAAATCTACACACACACAGGAAAGCACGCGCGCACCCAGACGCCTTTATGCACCATTACATTATTTTGAAGACCGAGAGCCTGCAGCCTCCGCCGAGGTACTGTACGTTAAAGCCAGCGGTTTGTTTGTAACGGGAGCAGGGGGATGTGTGTATGTGTGTCATGGGTGGAGGAGGGGAGTGGTGGTGGCGCTGGAGGGGGGTGGGGAGTAAAGACCTCCTCCCTGCCAGACAGCGATGCTGTAACAGCAGCCTTTATGGCTGTGCCCCTGTGGAGGGCTCACAACACCCCAAGATAGAAGGATGGAGAGAGGGTGGACGAGTAAAATGAAAGTGAGGAGGAGAGATGAGAGGGAGAGATGATGCGAGGCAACACCAAGAGCAAAACCGTCGGGTGAGGAGGGAGCCAATGCACGGACGAGAGGTGGGAGGAAGAAAATAGAATTCAAGGTGGTGTAGAGATAGGTAGATGGATGGCTGACAGAGGGATGAAGGGAACAGAGGGAGGAGAGGAGCACAGTGCACGTAATGCCATTATCACGCTCACTTCGGCACAAGAGCCGGTTGGCATAGTAACAGAATGAAGGAAAGCCATTTCCTGGGCAGGGAGACAGACAGAGACAGAGAGAGACAGAGACAGAGACAGAGAGAGAGAGAGTAAAAGAGGCAGACACACAGACAGAGGGAGGACAGGCGCATCGTTTCATTGGAAAATAAAGGAGTAAAAGAACTGAAAGATACATAAAAGTATTCCAAGTGAAACACATGAGGCTGGCAGCGATGATGTCACTGTCACTCAGCTGGAATAGCCATGGCAACTGAGGACCGAGGACCAACCCCCCCCCCCCCCCCCCCCCCAATTCACCCCCTCTAGGGCTTTCAGTTGCTGTGGCGACGGCAGCAGCGAGACAAGGCGAAATGGAGGAAGGAGGGTAGACGAGAGTGTGTGAGTGTAAAAGAGAAGAGACAGTAGAAGTGGCAATAGGCTTCCACTTCACCTTCTCTCAGCTGTAGTACAATGAGCAGCAGCGTCACCGACCAACAAACAACACGCAACCACACCACTGCTTTGTGGGAGCAGGGGGGAAAAATGTGTGTGTGTGTGTGTGTGTGTGTGTGCGCTCAGGTGGCTGGCCGTGCCTCTAGAGACTCTGGATATTGGATCCATACATATATATGAAGGTCTCCTGACAGACTGAGATATGAGGACGGCACTTTAAATGACTGAAGGACATCACAGGGAACAATGGAGGGGTTTAAAGGCCAACCAAGACAATAAAAATGAGACTTGCTGCAGTTCATATCCACATTGCAAAAAAAAAAAAAAAAAAAAAAAAAAAAAAAGAATATTAATTCAGTTCACAACCAAGACACAAAGGACGTAATATTACCAACCAGAGCTGCCAAAATGTACACATTATAGCACGCTTCATGAAGAAGCGTCGTGCCTTGTTTTCGCGCTGTTTTTCTGACATGTTGATGCCGTCGATCATTTCCTGCTGTTTTGTTTTATTGGTGTTATTTTGTTTGAAAAATAAAAGACAGAACAAGTCAATTCATTTTAGTACAATATAACTGTACGAAGCTGCAATACTTTGCTTATTAAGAAACGAGTGACTAAACCATCATTTTAGTGCTGAAACTACTACAACTATGATTGATGAATTGTTATTCATTGAGCAAAAATGCCAACAATTCACTGATCTATGCTGTTGTTCTCTATTTTATTTTATTGTATATGTCTAAGCTTTGGACTGTTTGGACAAAAAAGATAACATGAGTTCTGGGACTTTGATAGGAAATTTTATAGATTAACTATATACACTAATCATCAACAGGAGCCATGATGCTGAATGTGAACCAAACCGGGTCAAAGTTTTGCACAAAATTGTATCAACTCCCACAAATAACAATATATATAATAAACAGCTAATCCAATAACCAATAAAGCATGTGACTCATTGTTGTTGCTGTACGCAGACCACAGAGGCTGGAGCTGTTTGTTATGCTAGGACAGACAATGCCTAGAAAGCAGCGTACCGCTTGTTGGTTTTGGAGCTGCTCCAGTCAGAGTAACGTGGAGCTGAGTGGGAGGAGGGAAGCTGAAGACCCGGTATGACATCACCTCTCTTGCCCCGAGCCATGATGTAATGTATCACAACAACAAAAAAAAGCTCAGGTGCCTTGCTGTGCAGCCCGGTCATTAGCATCTCCAACAATCACCGGGGGGGGGAGGGGGTCGTGTCTGGGGAATATCAGACCTTCCTGCCCAACCCCCCCCTCCTCTTACAGCGTTCTAGGAACAAACAAGCCCATTAATCATTTTTGTACTGACTAATCACAAGCTACATGTAAAAGGGAGAGAGGCAGCGGAGCATCGATCTTACAGGGTCGTGAAAAACGCCACTTGAGAATAACATTAACGCACTCGTGCTCAATAGCAGTGTGTGCTAAATGCATGAGGTGGAAGAGGGTGGGCGGGGCTTCGTCTACCATTTGTAAACAGTCTGTGAACCCTGGCTACTGCTGTTCAATGCATTTATGGGGTCGGCCATGTGATGGTGTGTTGCCTGCTGATGCGCAGCATTAGAGCCATAAAAACATCATTACGCTGCTGGATGACAGAGTCACTATCTCGTGACGCGCGTGCGCACACACGCACGCACACACACACACAAAAAGGCAAGTGTTTCATCATACATGGCAAAATCTGCCATCTATCGCCTTTCCTTCCTTAATTCAACTCTAATTCAACAGCATCAGGCAGCAGCTCACATTTAAAGCATTCTGCTGACAATTTTCAGTCAATATGACGTACAACCAGCACAAGATAAGATGCTTCTGCATTCAACTCATGACACAGCTGAGATAAAAACAGCCCTTCAGCATGATTTTATTGTTCACTTACAGTGATTAAAGTTACAGTCAGATAGATACTCCCAAACAGCACCCTAAAAATAAAAACCATAAACAAGCCAACAAACTCATCTCACATCTGGACCACACCCAAAAGTCTGTGTACTGGAACTTTAATGTGCCTTTAACCCATACACATCTATCTCCAGAGAAAGAGACTGGAGACGGGGTTAAATGATGCACTGGCGGAACTGGAAACATGCTTCTAAAATAAAAATAACTAAATCATATCTCACCACCAAAAAAAGAGTTGTCTTAGATCTCACTTGACTTGCAATGGGTGAGCAGGTCGTTTTGCTTAAGAAAACTCTCACACTCATAGACACACATGGGTTATTATAGGATCAAAGTCAACATACTCTGATTCATTGAACTGTGTCCATCCTTATTGACTGAATTTGTTTGTAAGCCGACAGAAGAGGAAACACAGCGCGCCTGAGTGCCAGCTCTGTGCATTAATCCTTGAAGTCGCTCCCATTACGACGGCTCTAAATAGCATTGTTAGGACGAGAAAGATGATCCAATAAAAGGGACGACGATTTCATAGCTGCGGCAGCCCGAGGGATTATTTCATTTATCAAGCCGTTGTCACCTGCACGCTGCTCTGAAAATAATTTGGCAGAAAGAAAACAGGCAGCCAGACACGTTCAAGAGATTACACATGCAGGCTCACAGAGGTGAAACTTCTGTCATGCCCGCCGCAAAAGTGTATAAATCAGAAAAAACAGCAAATGAAAAGAGAAGCTCTTGGAGAATAAGTGGCAAAGTAACATTGTTAGCAAGTGAGTGAGAAGTTGATCAGAAACTAGAGGTTTCCGGTTCAGGTTATAGACTCACTGTGGAAGGTAATGAACTGGAAGTCTTTAACTGTGGAATAATGTGCGGGGGCGTGAAGGAGTCACCTTTGTGTTTTGTTGCCCAATGTTCCCGTTTCTCTCCTTTCCACATCCGAAAGAAATGGAGAGACAGGAAATCTGAGCTAAATGTTAACATCGCCAAAGACAACACTCACATGCTGATGTTTAGCAGGTACTATTTTCACCTTGTTCTTCACTTCAGCGTGTTAGCAACAACAATTAGCGCTAACATAAAGTGCAGCTAAGGCTGATGGGAATGCCATTAGGTTTAAAGTAATTTGGTCATAAAAGTAAGTATCGGAAAAGTAATGTGTTTTATCTGGTGATGGCCCAGCGTGGACAATGAAGAGAGCATCATTATTAGGATCTATCATGAAGGAGGCATGAATATATGAAGCAGATTTCAATCAATTGGCAAAAAATAACTTGATGATATTCACAAAAAGTTAATGTGTGAAAAGGAATAGTGAAGACTGAATATTTCCTTCCACTAAGTCAAGATTTAAAGCTGGTTTTATAGTGTAATTTCATGGAAGGTGCTTCAAGTCGGATAAAAATGCATCTGTGGGCAATAATGACTCTTGAGGAATCTGATGTGTTCACTGATATCATCTTTTGGAACAGTTCACATGTATCCCAGTGCTAAAAGTTTAAATATAACAATCTTGTACAAATGTTGAATAAAAGTCTCTTTTATATATATCTGTAAGTTAGACTGCTGTGTCAAACTGAACTAAAAACAGTCATATTCTCGTTTCTCTCAACATTAGGAGACAGTGCACACAACAAAGCAAGACAGTTCTACCAATTCTATTTTTAGACTCATACAAAACAGATTTTAACCCTTACTTAACCAAACCAGCAGAATAAGAACCTTATGTATATCTCTTGCGGCATCCAGCGTTGTCTAACATGCTCAACACTGAGCAGCTCAAACTGATCTGCTTATGAGAGATTTTGATCTTATTTACGCGACACAAACATACAAAAAGTACTTTGTTATCCTCGCCACATGCAGGCTCATTACCGTAGAAATAAATGTCATCTGTCAAAGCCTTTTGAAAACACTCGACTTTAAAAAAGGTCTTTTGAATGTCAAAAGTGACATGAAAAGCAAATCAAATGTCAGTAAGCGTGTTTTCTATATCAGCGGCTGAGAAATGAACCGCAGCCAGTTGTAAATGAGAAGCTCGTTTTACTCATTTGCACGAGGCACGATTTCACTGTGTCGTTATCGAGTACGAACACTCCCGAAAATATCTGTTCCATTTCTGTCAAGGTCTGATATTTAGCTATTAATAACTCTAAACACAGATTTAGCTTTTGGTGTCCGTGCTGGGACCGAGACGCTCAATTCAACAAAGAAAGACGCACTACAACTGAAAATAAAAATGTATATTCATTAGATAATAAAGAAAATACTTGACCTACACGTTTGACAATCGAGTCAACTTTACTGTATTTACCGATTCAACAATATTAAGATCTCGAGCTGAAACAATTAATCAATTTGTTGATGGACAGAAAGTTACGTTTGTCAATCATTGATTTGAATCATTTTTTAAGCAAAATTCCAGCTGCTCAAATCAGAGTAAAGTGAATATCTTTGGGTTTTGGTCTGTTTGTCAGACAAATCAAACAATTTGGATAATATCAGCTTGGATTTGAGAAACTTTGATTCTACCAAATGATCGATAGATTATTCTGACGGATTAATGAATAAAGAAATCATAGCTGCAGCCCTAAAAATCTTCCCTGAATAACCTTAAACAAACACACAAAGAAAAACACAAATAAATAAAAGTGTACAATGAACCGTTTCTTCTTTCACCGCTGCAGTTGCTACACAATGTCTTTTCACAACTGAGGCTTTTGTATCTCCGCACAGCTGAAGCAGAGCAGGTTGTCACAAAGGACAGCTCTAAAAATAGGAGCTCGGCTTTTCTGCGGCCGAGAGTGGCAGGTTTGTTCTCTCTGCAACCGCCATTTCTTAGCAGGTCTGAACTGCTCGACCCCCTGAGCTCCGATCTTTGCAACCTCTTCCTCGCCATCCACTTCTGCTCTGAACACGGCAGGACTCCGTGATGAACTACCGAGATACGACGTGAACGGGGATTCTATGTTTGCGTGCAGCAGAAATGGTCGATTCATCTTCAAACAGCTGTGTTATGCTCGGGTAAATGTCTTTCAAAGCCATCATAATCAAACACTTAGCACATTAACGGCACCATCAGTACATCATCTCCACATTGAATGCAAGACCCAGCAGAACCGCACCCACACAGCAGGGATGGTAATAATCCAGAGCGCCGAAAGACATTCGATACCATTATCAAGCACATCAGCAGAGAGGCACAGCGTTGGAGAAATGATGCCCCTCAATCAGCCCGATTGTTGCCATTATCTCGGTTTACGAGCCCATAAGCTGTACCAGAGAGATGTTTATCGCGTTGTTCTGTCATCACCCGGCGACGTGACGAAGTCGATTCTCAGCCTAAGCATGTTCATTCTTCAGATCAGAAACAGGATAATGTGTATGGAAGGAGAGGGAAGAGCGTTTTTTTGAATCACGCTTGATTTTAAAAAGAATTCATTTCATGTTGCCGTGGGTGTCGTGGTAACACAATTGCCTTCTCTCTTCGACTTCTTCAGCCTCGAAGCCAGCAAATGGAAGGTATTTATTAAGGGAGTCTACCAGAAGCTACAGATACGACGACAAATGAGAAACAGACGCAGATAAAACCACCAGCAGGAACACAACACAGACAGCTAGAAAACACACACACACACACACACACACACACACAGAAAACACCAAACAACATTGTCAATAGATACGGTACCTGAGGTTTATTGCATTCCTGGGAGCCAGGTTAAAGGAGAAAGCCATGGAAAGAAGCAGAGGAGATGAAAGTTATCAAACATTCCACTTGTCAGTCGAGGATGTGAGGAACAGCAGGTGAAAGCTTCACCGCCTTGTTAAAAAATGCAGCATTTTGCACCACACTGAGAAAAGTGTCCGTGTTAGACAGAAGCCTAAAACGTCCTTTATGCCCAATACCAATAAAACACTTTAATTCATCCCTTCCTATGGCAGACGTTCAACTCATTTCAATGTTGAACAAGCATCTTGAAACACGTTTCTTTCATTCTGAAAACAATTATTCTGGCAACGCTTTTTCACTGTTCTGGGACTCGGCACATTAATGGGATTTCAAGGTGAAAATTCAACTTTCTCAGTGCTCTTATAGCCAAGGACAAGTAGGGAACATGCAGACACTTGCATTATTATCCTGGCTCGCCCACACATCCCTCCATTGAGCGTGCCTGCAGATTACAGAACAGATCAGTTTAACTTCCGGACCTCCTCATTACCACTGCAGGACATGTTTGACCTCTAAGCAGACAATAAGACTCCAATTATAAAGCTGCTATGTGTAATGGTTTTCAAAATCACTTTAACTTCTCTAAATTAACATTGAAACCTTTGGCACGTCACCTCAAACACACGCCATCGTGGTGCAGGAAGCTCTGAGCCTCCATCTCATTCCTCTACCAGTTAGAAAGTTAGTCCACATGAAAAGAATCACATGAAATGATGTTTGATTAAACGATCCTACGAGAGATTCTTCAAATCAATCATCCAAAGAAAACGCAACTTCAAAGTAAGGAAAATATTTGAATGAAAGCTCACACATGGCAAGCAATATTTAGCTGCTTGTGCTCACGCTAGCTTCAAAGGCGGGATGAGCGACCTCAATACAAAATATTATCGAATGAATAGCTCGATACTTTGAGAGATACACTTCTGCGATTACTTGCCGACGGTTAGAAGAGGCGATCAATACCATGTTCAACTGGAGCCAGCAGCAGGGTAGCTTAGCGTAGCGCAAAGACTGGAATGAGAGGAAAGAGGTAGTCTGGCTCATCCTGCCTTTGAAGGTAGCAAGCAGCTAAATATTGCTTGCTATATGCTATATGTGTAGCCTACATATTGAACAGACTCACATGAGAGTGGTATACAGTTTCTAATTCTTGCCAAATGCTGAAACTATTCTTTTGAAGTGCACCTTTTTAAATTGCAAATTACAAGCAAAATAAACCCATTAGCCCCAATAACAGGTAAGTTAAGATAGAGCGGGTGTGAAGTTAATGTTAAGTGAAGCTGTGCTATAAACAACATACAGGAGCATACATCTCTGAGGAGACCACCAACATATCCATTCATTTTTCATGATAACGTTGTTGTCTCAGGGTCTCTGATGCAAGCACTAAACTTTTTATATTCAAAAACTCTCAAACATAAATACTTGTCAGAGAAACTGACGAGGGACTCATCCTTATCTGGAATAACTCCACCTCCATATAGACCTGAAGGCAATTAAAAAGTAGTCAGAAGAAGAGTGAGCAATGTCAGTGTCAAGGACACTCCAGCAGAGCGCACGGTTGCTGATGGACACGTCGGCTGCTGCAGGGATTAAACCTGTGACCTTCTGATTACAGGGCGGCCTCGCTAACCACCAGGCCGCCCGGGTGGAGGAAAAGAGTAAAAGGAGTATTGATTGGCCGACTCCTGCTGCTTTTGTAATTACAGAACAGCTGTTTGGAGCCTTTGACACCCTACTGGCCACCGAGTAAACCCAGAGGAGGAATACTTCTCATCTGCTCAGAGAGTTTGGGGCGTCTGGGGCCGAGGAGGAGAAGGCAGAGGAGAGGAGAAATGGAGGACAAAGAGTAGAGGAGATATTGGAAATTATCATAATTTGTTGTAGATAAAATCTGGAGTGTAGTGTTCAGTAAACATGAGGCCCCGATAGCGGCCGCATCAACATTTCATTTGAAACTGAGTGACGGCACAAAGACATTAAGTGACTGAGTGAGAGATCAGGGAGAAAATGTGTGTGTGTGTGTGTGTGTGTGTGTGTGTGTGTGTGTGTGTGTGTACACGACTGAAGAGAGAAGAGCGACAGAAAGAGTGATGCTAGAAATAACTGGTGTCCATTCTGAAAAAGGCACCCGAGTGTTAACCCACTGCTGTGAGCACACAGGAGACGTGTTGAATCATAAACACTGTCCTCTTTCACTGCTCGGATTTATCCAGGACACATCTGCGGAAACAGAAATGTATTTTCAAACAGCCAAATCCAGATGCAAACCCTTTTAGATGCCTGGTTCTTTGCTTCTAGTGGTGGCAAACTACAAATGTAAGCTCAGAGTGACAGCCGTGTTCCCTTTCAGGCATTTTAGATGTGAGCCGTCAGTTAGATTTCTCAAGTGAAATGTGGCACAATATCTCCCATAACAAGAAGAAGAGCCTGAGAAGGTAGCTATGGGGATAAAACTGGACTGCTTATCAGAGACAGGAGGTAAAAAAAACAAAATAAAAGAGCACTATCTTACGTCATACCTTAAATCAAAAGATTCCAATGTTTAAAGGTAGGTGAGGTCCTTGACAATAAATCTGACAGGTGCATTAGAAGTGAAGCCCAAACTGCCATCTTTTACCTTAGAAGTATTGCAAAGGTCAGTCTATTCCTGTCTTTGGAAGAAGCTGAAACACAAGAGGCCTTCGTTACCTTAATGCACTAGTAAAAAGACAAGGGTTCAGGCACAACTTCTGCATTTGATCGCTGCCAACTTTGAGATCCACACAGGTTTGGTGTTTGATGTAGCTTTGCAGGCGGGTATTAAGAACGGAGACGCCATCTTCCTTCGCCAGAGTTACAAAGATGGCGACAGAAAAATAGTCATAAAGCTGGTAAAAACTAATAGAGTAGTCTACATCATTGATTCACCTCAGACTTCACATCTTTCCATCTCAGAACTACAACAAAAGCCTATGTTGAGGCTCTTCTGACTCTGAATCAGCCTCACAAGGGACCAATAACCTGAGGGTGCATCAGACTATTGGCACAAAAGATTACAAAAACATTTAATTGTGTTGCCCTCTCATGCTGGTTGACTCTCCGTCACTATGTTGTTGGATTGTGAAGCACGTAGAATTGAATTTTCCAAAAATATCAAGACTGATGGATTGTAAACTTAACCAGCCAATTAAACTATCTAACAAATACTATTCTACACTTTGTCTCTCTCAAGTAATAGTAAAACAGATCCAAATGAAACCACTAATTAGCATGAATATTATACTTTAGGCCAGACTTGCATTATGTTTGAACCCCAAATAATCCTCACTTCATACAGATCATAGCGAGTAAGGGCCCGGGGGGGGGGGGGTAACTGTGTGTGTGTGTGTCAGCACTCTCAGAGGGAGTTCCACTGCTGGGTTACAATTACATTTATATTTTAGGGTATTACGCTGGCACTCTTTCAGAGCAACTCTCAATGACTGAGCATGTCCAGTTCAGCGTGTTGCTCAGGGACACTCAGCCCACTGCGGGGATCGAACCTGTGCCCTCGGAAGGCTGCGCTGCTACTGGCGAGGCATTGGCTATTTCAGGATTCAATGCAACACTGAGGACGGAGGCTGACATTGGCCCGTCACATCTCATTTCATCGCGCTCACAAAAGCAGAACATAGCCGCCAATTAATGACAGGTTTCAACAATAATGACAAACTAATCTTTTAAACAGCTAACAATATTGTTTCCTTAATGTCTTTTATCTTCATTGCAGCATTGTTTAAGCAAAGAAAAGCAGCTAGTGGTGTACCTTGTACAATATGTTGCATTTTTATGGAATAAACTAGCCAACAATATAGTTAAAAACAGACTCTAAGACCATTAAAATGCTACTTAAATACATCAGTAATAACAATCAAATATATAGTTATAAAGTTCTGACAGGGGCCGTAATAAGACTTTTCATTTGGACACATTTTGCAGACAGTATGGTCTGCCAGCATCTTCCTGTCAGTAACATGAATTAAGGTCAAATCCAATGTTTGAGATATGGCTTAAAACAACAAGAGCTGAAACAAATGATTGGTTAATCAATCAGCCGAAACTAAACACCCACGTTGATAACGGATCATCAGTTTAAGTCACTCATCAATCACTAATGTGAGGATGTGCCGCTTCTTCTCTCTCTCACTTTCTCAGTCATTTTGTAGCGAAACAATAATCTTTAACAGCATGATCAACAATGAAAAGAATCATCTCGGCCCTAAATAAAACAGACTTGTCTACAGTATTTCTCACATTTGAAACCTTCAGATCAACAGCTCCTCTGATGTTTTCCTACCTCGCCTCACATTCGCCTTCATAGGAGTGACTAAGCTGAATAAAAACCTTGCCTGCCAGAGAGATTTCCTTTCTTCAATCCCAAGTTTCTCCTCGGTGCATTTCTCCCCTCCTAAATACGCCTCGGGGTAGGAGGGAGGAAAATCGGAGCGCTGCCTGGCATTCTAAATGCCGGAGATTAGCTTGCTATGTCAGCTTAGCATCCGCCCAGATTCAGCTTCTCTGTCGCTCTGCTCCCCTCCACCCCTCTGTCAGCAGCAGCAGCAGCAGCAGCAGCAGCGTACTGCACTCTTGTTAAGTTAGCTCCCTTCCCTACTGTACTTCTGAGTGCACTCGACCAGAGCCCATTTGGGACTGCTGGTTGCCATGGCACCCGCTCCATCCTTCCCACAGGAGCGGTGAAGAGTTGAGTGTGTGACGGGAGACGTAGGGCCATGTGAAAGTTCAGTGCGGTCTTTTGAAACAAAAACACAGCGAGTCTAAATTTAGGAAGCAGGGTGGGGCTGGAGGGAGGCTTGGGGGGGGGTTTGATGCTTGCCGCATTTTCCCTTTTTTAAGCGTGATTGTTTCACAGTGTTCCAGGAAGAACCAGGTGCACCGACAGAACCCCCGCGGGAACGCCGGGAATGCAGTGAAATTGTGCAGAACAGGAAACGCCGTGTGTAAGAACTGCATGCTGGGTATTTGCGTCATTAGTGTGAAAATGCTTTGCTTCCTATTCCCAGGCAAAGAAAGCACAGAAGGGAGAGGGGACCTGGTGCAAACGCAACGGGCAGCTAACTCTTCCTCTGCTGGAGTCGAATCCCTTCACATGGTTGGAGTGAATGCTCTTCCACAAAGATGGTGCACTCTGATTGGATGAGGCTTTGCACTGTCAGGGCACCAAACCACACTTCTGCTTTCATTTTTCATCGAAAAAATCCCCCCCCAAAAAATACAAAGTTTGCCGACGTGTCCGGCCTCTAACATGCTGAAACAGGATGAAATTAGGAGAAGTACTGCATGAGAACGGTTTCATACACACATTAGCACTGGTGGATTTGGAAAACGAATGTCTTTCAACACCAGCCCAACTGTTGAGTATGTAAATGAGGGTTTGTAAGAATAGAACAGCTGCGAGACTCATGAAAGTAGGCACCATCTGACTCAGAACGTTTTCCTTCTCCCAAACTCTCTTCCTCCTCCATTTCTCTCTCCGTGTGGATCTCATGACAATCACAAAATCACAAAATACTCCATTCTCATCGGCAACTGTCCTAAAACTGCCTGTCATTTCCAAACCAATCAAGGCTGTGTTGAATCTCAGAATCTCCATAAATGAAACTAGAGATGGTGAGATAATGCAAATCCATTTGTTTCACAGATATCCTTTTTGTAAATGACATCTTCAAAGGGATTTGGAGGGACACAACTTCTTCTAAACAGTGTCCATTTTCCCACGTTAACCTCTGAAACAGGGCTGAAAATGACACTGATAGATGTTTTTCACATCTTTCATTGAAATGCTTGACAGTCAACAGAGAGGCACTAGGAGACTGTGCTGTGCGGTTCTTTAAAACAGTGGTTGTCAATCTGTTTTTGCTTGTGACCCCATAATATGAACCAGCAGTACAGTTAAAGTGATTGTCCTTTTTAACATGCACTTTAATTTGAATATATTTAGAGGTCAGAGAACGTAAAGCTGTGCACTTGTTAGCAACACAAGTTCCCAGGTTGAGAAACACCGTTTTAAAAACGTTCAAACTAAACTACTTTCTTTTCCCCTGGTTCAATGATCAAACACTCGTTTCAAAAGGTTGAATTCTCCAGGACACACTTTCTGTAAATCCAAAGAACTGTAGGACGATATGCACCTTGAATTTGCTTTGCAATATGCTGACATTTGTATCATTCAAGTGCAGAGACAACTTAAGAACAAGAAATGCATTGGTGGAGAGTGTGCCAAAAACCTGAAAAAAACAGAAGTATTTTCTGACAACAATAAACACCACAAACAAGAAGAGGCAGGTATAGCACAGATAAACTACAGTATAAAGGATGCTCAACGAACTACAACACATTTATTACAGAGAGGGTGGAACGACACACCAAAGCCAGCAGCTACAAACATCACACAAGTGTATAGCAACTTTAATCTATCAAGGACGGGTAAAACAACATTTGAACACTACAGGGAGGAGAGCCCAGCCCACCCTAAGGAGACATGGGTGCCCTCTCCTCGGGAGACATCAAAACACAAGAACCTACAACCGAGGGAAAGCTGAGGCCAGCAAACAGAGAGAAAAACACAGATGTGGTGTAACAGGGAACAGACATGTTCAGCTACCATCTGAAACAAGACTGCACAACAGGTCCTGAAGAAGGAGCGAGACAGGCAATCAAGAGCAACACGTAGCGCACACACAGCGATCCAGCGCAGCGAGGGTGAACACAAAACTGCAGCGCAGGGTGCAACTCACCGTGTGGTATCCCCGGTCTATGGGCGGCTTCCCGGTGGGGTACGGATCCACGGTGTCGATGATCGTCTGTCTCTCCCCTTTCTGGTTGATCTTCCGAAAGCGCCGACGGGACTGTCTGTGAGAGGCTTGCCGCTGAAAGTACTCCTCATTTTCATCCATATAGTCCACCTGGAAACGATAGTGAGGGAGGGAGACGGAGAGAGGGGGGAGTGACTGTCTTCATCTTCATTCACGCCCAAAAGCACACAAAAAACCCCACCCTCCTATACTCCAGCTCCGATTCCTCCTCCGCCTCCCTGCCTCCCGCCCCGCTCTTTGCGTAAAAATAGAAGTGTGTGTGGGCTGCGCGATGCACACCTACGTCAAAGGGTGCTCACAGCGCAAAAAAAACAAGAGAGACCGAGGGAGAAAGGAGAGCAGTGGGGCGCAGATTGATTGACAAGACTGATAAACAAGAGATGGAGTCAGACGGAGTAAAAGACAAGCAGATGGAACAGACGCACTCTCGACTCTCTCTCCGCATCTGTTAAACGTATTAACCACAATGAAATTGCGTGTTAAAACAAGATAAATCATGTTTCCATTTTTAATGAAATTCAAAGGAGGGGAAAAAAAAGAAGATTTTCCAAGTGGAAAATAACACAGGATGCCAGTTCGACATTTGTGCAGTGAAGTCATATTCTACAGTATTTTTGGGTTGCACTCTGTTGCCTGGCGGCTTTGGTTTAATGCTGGAGTGACATGTTTAAGTTTCTTTCTTCTTTGGACCCCCTTCCTCGCACTCACTCGCCACTTTCACTGCGGCTTCACGTTTTCTTAAAGCGCTCAGCTTCTGGGATTACAACACTGAAATCTCTCTCTCTCTCTCTCTCTCTCTCTCTGCCGTACCAACTGCTGCCATGACGACGGCGTGTGAGCGAGAGCGTAAGTGTGATCGCGTGTCTAATTGCAAATCTCAAAGAGCAACGTGTGCATGCATGTACGTGTGTGTGTGGGCATGTACAGTAACTAGCACGTGAGCGGCTTATTTCTTTTCTTTTCATCCGACGTGTTGGTCTCTTTGCTCATGTTTGTAACTGTGTGCATCTCATACTTATGGGGGGGGTTATCCAAATGTATCTATATTTCAGCAGCACAAATCCCTCCTCGGTAATTGCAGGGCGGGTTGGCACCCATTATAGCAAAAAAAAGGGGGTAAGGCCAGAAAGTGTCTGCAGCTAGCAGAGCAGAGGGTGTTATTACCGAGGGGGTTGTGAGAAGCTGCTGATACAGGATCAGTTACAAGAAGGCCCCCCCCTCATCTCCAACAGCACACTCATGGAGACACAGCAACTACAACATGTGATGTGCCGTGGCTGCAGAGCAGTGCCAACCAGTCCTTATTATATACCGGCAAGACGTGGGTTGTGTGTCATGTCTTTAAAAAAAAAAGAAAGATGCAGGCGGAGGGGAGGATTTGCATGTGCTAGAAATGGTGGAGAGCGAGTGTGTGAGTTTGAGGAACGCGCTAGAAACCAAAATCAAATGTTAACACCTTAGCAGTGGACAAATGGCCGGCAGGCACTCGCACTGGTGTTGTGTTTTGGCTTCATATGCCACAGTGTGCACAGTTTTGCTGGCTATTTGAACAGCTTTGTTCACTGCCCCTCAACACTCTGTTGCCTGCAACTGGCAAAGAAAATATGAATTATGTTTCTCGTCTGTGTTCCTCTTTAAATGTGAATCTGTTTGAGGATGGATTTGTGGAGGTTATGATGATAGGAAATGTACACTTACAACCGTGAAAATAAACTACAAAAACAACACGCTTTTCTTTCTACTTATCTACCGTCTATCTGCGAGGGTTCATCGCAATCATTCAGTTGATACAAAAGTTACAACTGAGGAAGGCTTTCTGATTAAAGAGAAAAACATCCAGTCCACTTTGGATCCAACTCTCCGGGCCTCCTATTCTTTCATATCTCAACCTACAATTGTCTGATGTAGTGTGTCAACAAATGAGCAGACGTGAAGCCGCAGCGAGCATACTGTACGTACGTTTTCTTGCAGCACTGTAAAAGACAGCTGACAACATCGGTTTTGTCTCTCGTACACTTCCGCCCTTTAGCACAAACTTATAAGCAAAAAAATGCATCTGTTCTGATATCTGCAGGCTTCAGAGAGCTTCTGGTGAACAGATGATTTGAGACGGGAATGATTTGTTCAGAACAACTGCTTTTGTGAGCAAACATTTGATTTGCCATAAAACTGGGTCAGAGCTTCTCCCAGTCGTGGACTCGAGCAACTCCACGCACGCTTAAAGACAATAAAATACTGGGATGAAATGTCAATAGGAGGCACTTATAACAGATTAGTAGGGACACCGCTGTAAGACGGTTTGGTGATCCACAGGATAGAGTTCACTCTTAACACATCAAGGAACTCCAAAATCAATCAATCATTATCCACGACGCTGACATCAGAGAAAACTGAAGCCCAAAGCACTGCTGGGTTACACTTAAACCAGAATCAGGTTTTATTTTAGATCAGGTGAATGTAATGTTCTTGTTAGGATAGAAAAGAACCAGAGTTTGACACTGTAAACGGTGAAGAGCACTATGGTTTACAAAAACACAAGATAGGTGTTTGGATTTGGGTTATACGTAATTGAAAATTAACATTTGAGTGGGAAAAGCTTCGTCAAAAATAACAAAAATGACATTTAAAAAATAATACCCGTGTGCTAAAAGTCTGATAAAATGGGACTCACCACAATCATCTCTGAGGGTTCCAGGACGATGCACTCACATCCACGCCGCAGGCTGCCTGCTGATCGCTTCCCAAAACTGGACAGAAAAAAAGAAAAGAAGAAATTAATGAAATGATGAGAAAAAGAAGAATTTGGACGTCAACATTTATCTAATAAAAGCAAAGTAGTTTATGTTTCCCTGTAAAATCTGTAATGGCATATTAAGTTAAGAGCTTTTACTCTCACACTGACAGCCAAGACGTCTGTGTAGGTCAATCGGTAAGTCTGTGCCCGACATGTTAAATATGCAGTATGGAATTTCTGTATAAAATGTTGAACAGCGCAGCATTGAATGGACAAGTTCCTCCTTTCAGCTGGGACCACACCCACCTGAAGGGAAACACCCGCCTCTGGAAAAGTCCACTTTCACGACGTCACAGTTTGTACAGTATGCTTCGGGCCTAATGAGCGGGGGAACCGGGGAGTATTAAAAAAGAAGCAGAGACCAAAATGTCTCAAAGGAGGGCAGTAGCCATGGAAACTTTGAGCAAGAGGAGATCCAACTTGTGGGCTTGATGAAGAATGCAGCCTTTGTCCAGCAGCCGACCTCGATGCAGAGACACAAGGACTTCCTTGTTTGTTTACTTTTTTGCATCTTTCGATTCAGAATGTGACCTACATCCGGTTGGTTTGCCGATTGTTTTGTAAGATAAACTGAAGTGACTCCAACAGGACGGAGGGCTGCCGCGTTTGAGCACCTCATGCTGTGCAGCGTTGCATTATTCAGATTCACTAGTCGTGATTTTAGACCTGCAGGTTTAATATTTACATGGAGTCAATATGTGTGGAAGCTGAAATAATTATAACATACAACATTTTTAAGCATTTGTAAGCAAAAATGCAGAAATATGATTATTTGTTGCTTTTTCTTGTCCTATGATATCTTTTGGATTGTTGGTTGAGCAAAACAAGCAATTTATGGGTGTCTTTTTGAGCCCAGGGATGTTGTGATGGCCACTTTTCACTAGTTTTTGACATTTGAGGCTAAACGATGACTGTTTTCGATCAATCCCTAATGCAAATGATCTTGAATTACAGACCTATATCCTCATTTCTTGCAGTAACTCGCTGTTCTTTCTCAATTCCTAAACTGGGTCTGTTGAGGCCTTTTCTTCTTGAACTTCAGCATGTAATTGATACAAAGTGAGTAACTGCGGGTGAAGAAAGTTCTTCGCGGTGCTCACGGTGAAGTGAGCAGTGCTGTGTGGCTACCTGTGTTGAGGCTGTGGAGGTGTCAGCATCCATCAATCCCACCGACAGGTGCAGACCTCAGGCACAGCATGGTCTAAATGCTTTCAGGCCCCGGGCTTGTGGCTACATGTTGTGGGTACGGCTCGGTCAGACTGGAAAATAAATACCAGCAAACTGCAAAGAGCCGGCGATATTCCACCTGACACTTTGGCAAAGAGCAAATAATGATTTTTGTGGAGTCTTTTATTTTCTAAAAGTCAATTCCGCTTGCTTTGCTTTTCTCTTTCTGCCTCCTTTCACAGTCCAGCCTTTGTTGTGTTTTTTCCTCTTTTGTCAGCCGTCCTGTTTTTCTCTGCCAGGGCTGCAATTTTACTCGACTAACTTGTTTCTTACTTTCTGATGCCTCTTGAACTAGAGTTTGTCATATAAGTCCACATGATTACAGTTAACTTCTGCTGAGAAGCACAGAGTGAAATCAAAGACAACTTGAGTGGCTGGATCGGATGAAGGCAGTGCGGGGGTTAATGCTGATGGTTGCCGTTTGCTTTGCCTGAGCTTCAGTTTAATGCGTTTTAACTCAGCTTGTATCCCTGACATACACAAGCCGGAATTCCACCACAGGGCCAAACAGAGGTACAGTATGGAGAGCTTACTCTGTGTTTTCTCTCACAAGAAGACAAACGTAATTCTTTCGCAACTTATTTCCAGCAAAGATGATTTGTCAGCTGGGCAGCAGCTTCAGAGGAGCGAGTGCTTCTGATCCGGTTTTGCAGACGTTTGGAGTCGGTACCGGCTCTGATCCTGTTGAGCCTCCCTAGGCCGGCTCTACTTTTGGGGAAAGGGAGCGGTGAATCCAGCCATTACGCATCACGAAACACGTTGGGCCACCAGATGTTAAACAACAAAAGGGACATGTTCAATCATGTTCCTCCATTACGCTCCCGACATGAGTAATCCAATCCTCCATTTTGCGGGAGGCAAATGCCACTGGCAATGTGAGATATTAGAGAAGGGATTATGGAAGTGGAGAGTGAGTGGGTGGGAGGGTTTTTCAAACACAAACGTGTCTTGTTTGGAAGATTAAAGCCTCCACTGCTCTATGACTAGTCCTAAGCATATATTAGAGTACCAGATCTGCTGTGTGGGTGAATGTATATCAGGCAACAGATAGAATACGTCTAAATGTCTAAATGTGTGATTCTCCCAGTGGATGCTTGGTTGGGTTGGGGTTTGGGCATCTTTGCAGCAATCAACACCGTCACACTGCAAAGTTTGACAAATGCAAATATTTTAATTTCTATTAGCTCCACCGACGATGTGTGCACGATCTATTTGCTATTAATAATGCTGCACTGAGGAATTCAGGTCAAGATGACGTAAGGTTTGTGCTTTCTATCCTGGGAATTAAAGTGTGTGCTGACTGACAAATGTATAAAACCAGATAAGAAAAAGATAAGAAATGTGCCAGATGGTTGAGCAGCTTTGTAAGTCAGTTATAACAGAGCACAGCACTGAGCAAAGATTATCGGCGTCATACTCTCCACACAAATAATGCTGTTATACGTGTTGCGTTCAACAGCACAATTGTGTGCCGTTAAAAAGATCATTATCCTCACTCCACTTCAATTTATTGTCCCTTCAAGGGGGAATTCACCATGCAAAGGCCATTACAAATACAACAGACAACACGCGGTGCATGAATACATAAAGATGCAGCACATACAGACAGAAAAGCCCTCATCAAAAAAGAATCAAGTCAGAAATGTTCAATGAACAACTTTGCACTTTGAGAAACATATTTGTTTGTGCAGCAGATTCATGACGCATTCACGTCATATCGGATCTTCCTCAATTACCAGTTTCTGACTTCCAGGTGGTTATTATGACTGGGAAACTGGGCTGTTTCTAAAGAACTTGATGTATTCAAATTGCCACTTTATAATATGGATGTGCCACAAATCCAAACAAACATGGACGCCTCATGTCAGCCAATGTCTGTTCAATGTAATAAAACCCACATTAAATGAATATAGTGTCAAATCACAGTATTTTAAAACCCTCACAAGGCGGATCTACAATCATAACAACTATGATCACAACCGTCTTGATCTAAAAGGTAAAAGCTGCACCAACAACAGCACCTGTTGCATGAAGATGACATGCAGATGAAGGTGTTGCGTCACTTACGTCTCAGCCTGTTTCATAATGCTTTATAACCTCTGACGAGAAGATTTGAGCAAAGATTCAATGAAAGTTTTCAAATGAAACCCTGAATCTCTTGCTCTCCCAGTTCCCCTCCCGTTACACAACAAGCCCGGGCGTCTGGAATGTCATTCCGCATGCATCACCAGCCTTTCACTCTGCGAGCCCGGCAGTCCCACCACCAAAGCCTCAGATCCATTCTGCCGTCTGACTGAACCGGTGCAATCCCTAATCTGCACCCCTGGTCTGAGCTGGAGGAGGAGGGTGGTGGGGGGGGGGGGGGGGGGGGGGGCTCCTCACTCTGTTAATCCGTTTAACTGAGTAAATGGTGAGAGGGCACAACAGCTTTTTTTAACCCAACGGACCCTTAAAAAGGGACAAAAGATTAAACTGGTTATGCAAGAGTTCAGACCCAGCTCAGAGAAGGAGGGAAGTGGAGGTCAGAGGAGGGAGAGGACGTCTCTGAAGTGACGCTCAATGAAAACAGCATCCAGGCTTGAGGGAGTTTACCAACATCCCCTCTGAGCTGCAGCGGTCCATCAGACCACCTCTCAACCTTGCGAACATAAACAGAATTCTGCGGAGTGACGGCGTGGCCGCACCACACACGTGCCCCCGAACCTTTGCCCCACCACTTCTGAAATAGACACCGATGCCAAGAATGTGCGAATGGCACGCGACTTTAGCTCTTCCCAAAATACAACACAAGAAAAGGGCACTGAAGTAGAGTTTTAGAAAGAGAGAGAGAGAGAGAGAGAGACTAAGCTGGCCGCCCAAAACTTTTCCAAGATGTATCAATCAATCATCGCTGCATCTATAAACCATTTCCAACACATTCTCCCCACAGCAGGAGCTCCATCTTTGTTTTGGTTTCAAAGTCTTGTGTAACCCCCCCCCACCACCCAAACATGAAGAACACACACCCCTTCTTTTTTTTTTTTTTCTGGCAGTACACACTGCTGCACACTGACAGATCCAAAATAACATCAAAGACGTGTTTCACATTCCACACTGCAACCAGCTCGGAGACTAGTCAGATTTTGAAATCGCAACCAAAAACGCAGGAGTTTCAGGGCAGAGCTTCCTGTGAGCCATAATACAGGAGTTAAGTGCCGCTGTAAGTCTGGACACTCACCCCCGACTCTGCAAACCGCTCCCAGAGTGACACCACCAGCAGATAAGATAAGAAGATCCCCGTCGTTAGTCCACAGTCGGTCCAACAAGCACGTTCCAAGTCCCGACACTTTGGTGCGACTGCGGCATATCGTACTGCGCACACCCGAGTGTTGCCGTCTGAGAATGGGAGTGTGTGGCTCTGAAAGGGTGTGTGTGCGGATCAGCCTCTGCCCAATGGCTCTGCCCCCTTTCTCTCTCTCTCTCTCTCCCTCCCTCTCTCTCTCTCTCTGTGTGTAATGTGGTGCGCTGACTACAGCCAGCATTCCAGCATACGACTCACTTCCTGGCACAGAGACACAAGTGAGTGACAGGGTGTGTGTTCATGTCGGAGTGTGTAGGCGTGGACAGCTTCTGATCTCCCCTTTCGGTAAAAGTTACTCAACAACATCCTTTATCATGAATTCTGTAGAATGTAATACTTTTCCAGTTTTGAGTCGACTGAAATTTCTTTATAATAATAATAATGACTTAATAATTGTTACTTAAACTCATTGGTAGAATACATTTTCCAGGAACATTTGTCCCAGCATGCATAGTTAAATGCTCCATAAACTTTATTTTTCTCTACTTTGATGAAAGTTAAATCATAGAAGCTTGTTAGGGGTGTTTTTTTACACATGTGACTCAAATCAGTCACATAAGTCATTTATCTGATCAAAATTCAAACCATGATAAAACAAACCTAACCACTATAGCCAGTGACGTGCGGTGAGGTTCGTGAGGCACTGACTCGATCTTTCAGAGTCAGATTTACAAATATATGAACCCGATATAGAGTATCTTAAATCACCATTCAATTGGCAGCTTGCACATTGACTGCTGGTTGTTTTTCATATCAGCATTCTTTACACACACATAGGTAAGGTACATATGTGAATGCACCACGAGCGTGTGTTGCTGTTGATTTTGTCATATTTCCCTGTTTTTTGAGAATTGTTTAAGCTTAGATATTTAATCTTAAATGTTTGCGGCCAAAGCAAAATATAAGAAGAAGAGAAACGGAACGACAAGCATAACCCCAAACCGTGGGCTTTCGCACGCCCCCTTCATTGAGGCAAATCAGCAAGACTAAATATATTCTACACATACGTGAAATACATGACCTATTCTATGGAAAGAAAGGACATATAATACAAGTGTCTACAAATATTACACTGGTGACAAACAATGAGAAAGCAAAAGCCACGCGCTCAACCCAGTTTGTTAGGTATTGCGCAATCTGAGGTGAAGCAGATCTCATCGCTGCCTCACCTCGCGTGTCTCCTCTCTGTTTGAACAGGACATGCGCAAATTCAGCGATTTTGACTCTAAAAATGCTTAAAATTATTTAAATCATACAGAAATTACATTTATAACACAGATCAGTAGATACATATTATTTTTTATTTTATCATTATTTGTTTTTTACTTTTCATGATGACAGGTGAGGCTCTGCCTCCCCTGACCACACATCCCTGACTATAGCTCTCTAAACACATTACATTTTCCATGACATTTGGTTCTAGCTTGTACCACTTCCCCCCCCATACTTTTTAACTTCAGCCACAGATTCCGTGCTTATTTTGATCCTAGTCTGAATGTAAAAGCTAACAACACAGCTCAAGATTTAATGAGTAGGCAGCATGGCAGACGAAGGATTAGACTTTAAACTGCTTTACTGGTGAAAAATAAACATAATTGGAAACTAGCAACTATTGTCAGTATTTAACCCTAACTTAAGAGCTGTTGATTGAACTTAATTTCCTAAGTTCGTCTGTAGGGACTTGCAAGAGACAACAGATCAATGGGATGGTCAACATTGGTACAAAAATGCTGCATCCGACTTTTCCCACAAAGCAATTTGGTAGTGTCCATTTATTAAACCTCCCCACCAGGAACTGTAAATACTTACGCCTTTCAAACTTCATGGCCCCAATTTATACCACATTTATTCAAAATGGTAAGTGTCCTTAATATGACAGGCTGTGTAAAAATGAGTAGAGTGCCCCTTTAAATTATGATACAGCTCTTGAACAAAGTGATCTATTCAACAGTAGTTCAGTTCAACTTCACAATTTAAGGAGCCGAGTCACTCATAATTTCACGTCAAAACAATCAATGTATATTTGACAGTGTAGCCAGGTATATTGGTCATTATGAGTCACTGCTGGCAACAACCTGACAAAGTTAGTTATGAATGTTTTTCTCTTAAAAAAAAAAAAAAAAAGAGGGAAACTATTATTATCGCTTGCACAATCAGTTTTGAAATATGTAATTGTAGACACATTTCAACAATCAGAGGGATACGAAAGTCACCACAGGAGCCACCACATTAAATTCAATCCAAGAAGCAAACACATGAAGTTGGCAGTCAGTTAGTGTTGTTTTCCTCCATGTGAGGAGTAAAAAAAAAAATCACCTTTTAAGCCTACCACTCTCTGTCAACCTCCGCAGAACATAGAGTATGTGAGCAACAGTGACGTCTGCGTTTGCGCGAACACAGAATAAATTATCGCTGGATCAGTTTGTCATCTGCATTCACAGATGAGTCTGCCTGAGCTGCTGCTGGCTGTCAGAAAAATGATTTGATGCCTTACTGACCTTTTCATCAAGCAGTTCACACAAACAAAAGCGACGAGGTTGACGTTGCTCCGCTAACTCGGACCCCGGCTGCTGATGTGCGCTGATTCAGTTAAGAGTTGTGGTTTTTGGTTAGCTAATATGAGGCGGATTATCAGGAAACTGTTCAGTGAATGACCGGAGGTGAAGTCCTGACAGCAGTCAACGGATAGTGATAATAAAGGCAGGCGGCAGCACGGAGAAGGGGAAGTACAAACCAGCGGGGGGTTAACAAAGAGTATATCATGGTAGAAGTTAAAAGTTCCATACAGTGAGACGTGTTTGAAACTGGAACTAAAAATTTTCATTACTCAACATTTGAAAATAAGATCAACACTCATAAATGTTGCTGATTTAAGGGAAAAAAAAAAGCTGTTAAGACAGCTATTACTTTGCCAAATTATGGTTCTGACCATTGCTGGGGAAAAAAAAAAACAAAAAAAAAAAAAAAAAAAAAAAAACTGTAGAGTTGCAGAAAACAGAGTTGCAGCATCAACGCATCTAATTTCAGAAAAATTCGTTTTATAAATAACTTCTAACTTGCTCATACATTTCCAACTTTTCTGAAGGAAAATTCATTGCCGTTGGTGCTGCCGGTTGGAAGAGTCAATTGGCTTGATGTCACCAAAGATGGCGGGCTGCGATTGGTCCGAGTCCAACCAGTAGTCTCCCGTGTCTCTCCGCCAAGTCACAGCGAAAATGAATCACTCTGCGATGGCCTAATCTGACAAAAACCATTACCATGCAGCCCCATTTACTGACTTCTTTTAATTACATGTTTTACACAGCACGTGTTTCTAAACGCTGTAAATCTGCGTCACCCGCTTGCTCAGATTTATTTATTTGGGTTGTATTCGATTTCACGCTGGCCTCTGGGTTAAATAAGGCACAGAGCATCAGCCTCTTCACACAGTGACTGAGTCATTCCTCTTCCCCCTGGTTCACATCTCACCACAGCGAGGGGAGGGGGAGCAAAGAGAGACGGAAGAACCGAGAGACTGAGTGATGGAAGCATATCAGGTTTTCAACCTTGCTGCCAGAGGAGATATGAGCAGCCATTTCTGGGCAAGGTCTGTCTGAAACCGAATTCCACCACATATTTAAAAGCTTCAGGAAGTCCTGCTGGACTCCATTCAGTTCCTTGTGGCACAACCAATTTCCCCTACCAGCCATTTTGCCCCTCGCCATTTCTACGCCTTTTTTCACTATGGCCATTAAAACAAAACAAAAAAAATTAATGACAGAGAATAAAGTCTGAAGAAATGCAAACCGAAAATTTACTATGTCTGAAATGCTACAACGGTTGAAACATTAAGAGGTTGTTAAAGTGGAAATGCCTGGCTGCGTGAACAACCAGTCAATAGTCATGTCACGTACATGTCACTCATGTGAAAACACTGAAACGCATGTTGAAGCGGGAAGTGTGTCATGACGTGGGGTGGCTTCCATTTAAATCGACAGCATTGATTATACTTTCTCCGGCACTGTTTATGGGAAAACAGCAATACGACGCTGTCGCGACAGAATGGGCGATACATCCTCTATTCCTGCTTCATTTGTAAATATACACTGTGATTCGAGTTGTGAGTGAGTTTCATCGACCCGGAAGTCCTTGGAAACTTCTAAACCACAATGTGTCACTTTGAATGTGTCATTTCAAAAATGTCTTCTTGTCACCTCACTTCATTTCCCCTCCATGAATGATGCTTTTACAGCGGCACCCAGCGCTGTGCTAGAGGCTAAGACAATAATAGAGTGCTCTATCTTTATACAAATGTGCTCATTTATCACGCAATGGAGTCATCAGGTCATAACACTAAGCCGTATTTAAAAATGTGTTTGCTGCATTATTAGGCCTCTAAAACATGTATTACAGTCAAGGTGGAAAGGAACTTACATTAAAAGTTGGAGGGATATGGGATGCAATCTTTGTACGCCCGACCACCCGAAAGATTTTGTAGCGCTATAACTACATCGTGTTACTTCCACCTTTGCTTCCGAGAGAGGACGATCAATACTCTCATGATCACAGGAGGTCAAGAAAATGTCAGACGCTGCCATTGCTCTCGTCTAACGTATGAGTGAGTTTATACAGATGGATGTAAACAGGCTACTGATGGATACATCCATGTCTAATGTACATTAGTGCCAGTTTTATCTAGCTGTTGTTCTCAAGACAAACTATTCAGCTTTATATTGGGATTAAAGTGACACTGTGCTCGATGTGCATTTTGTGTTTAATTCGGTGCAGTTGAAAAAACAAGACATGTCTTGTGCAATGCAGTTGGCATCACTCTAAGAAAAAGTGAGCTAATTATCAACCATATACAGTCTTGGCTCATGCAGCAGAGTGGACCCCTACTCCGGCTTCCTTGCAACATTTGCTTAGTAAACATTTTCAGAGGGCTCTTCCCCAGTGACTGCGGTCGGGCATTAACTTTAATCTGCCAATACCTGCAAATCCTCCTCCGGCGTCCCACATACACACTTTCACCTTGGCAAAACTGGAAAGGTTATATTCAAGAGGGGTGCAGCACATTTTGGCACATTTCCGATCGAGCCTTCCGTTTTTAAATGCTTCCCACGTTCCTGTGAATCCGGAGAATGACCGGAGCCGACCCCCGCAGCACTGCCGGGGACGGCTCCGCGCCGCGATTAAAGCGCTGGCCCAAGTGCTCAGAGTGGCCCGTCTGTAGGTGTGTGTTACGCAAGCCTAATGGATGAAAAGATCATTGTTTTCAGGACGCCCACAGAGCTGGTTCATGTAACAGAACCACTTGTGAAATCGCAGCTTTTTAACATTTGTACCTTGGCTTCAGAGGTGGTGATCAGTGCTGTGAGCCGATGGAATCTGAAGTCCTCGGAGGGTGTTGTAGTTAATTATTATACATAATGGCTCTGATGTCTTTCTACCACTCGTCTTTCCTCAAAGACTTCAATATTTGTTTCTTGGAACAACCTACCTTATTAGTAAAGAAGGGATGGAATTATATGTCAATCATGAGACGTTTAGTGCGACTTCACACTAATTATATTTTCCGTTCAATGTGGCTGACAGTACAAACAAAAAGTAGCTGGCTGTTGCTCAGGATATTATAAAGTCCTGGCAATTGACTTTAAGTTCCCTGGTTAAGTATTAAATGGGTTATATTAACACACTATGTATTTATATGCAGCTAAAATTATACCCAAGTGTTTATTATGTACACTTTTAACAGCAATTACTTGAATTTTGCTTGTTTACTTTCTGGGTTCTAGCTGTGCATGTGAAGCTTAGTTGCTTTAAACAAGTGGAAAGGGAATGTAGTGATGTTTTTACATGTTGGAGCTGAAGCATTACTTATTTCATTTGTAGAAATCTGCTCATAGAAGAGTTGTTTGTCGAGTGGACTAGATCGAGTGTTTTGCTTATCTACAATTGCAGGTATGTGGATTTATGCGTGCGGCTATTTTTCGGTTGTAACATTTTTCAGAAAGACAATTTTATAGCTCTTTTTCTGACATCAATGTGCATTTTATGCTGTCTTCCTTTATTTCCTCTTGTTCGATCCTTATTCTTGGGGACGCACAGAGAGAATTTATGCAAGAGAGAATGCTTTGTTTCTCTAGAATTGCAGAAAAGTTATGCTGATGCCATCTGTGGAGCCTTGCAATAAAATGCAGGACAACAGCCCAGCATCCTTCTCTGAGCTGAGTGAAGGAACTACACACGGTGTATGGGAAGCACTGGAATATCGGGCTTTTTTGGAATACACCAGCAAGAAGTGAAAATTGAAATCATGTGTGCAAATTTTCTGCCCGATATTGAGATGTCAACACATAAAAAAAATAAATATATAAATGAAACTTTTTGGAAACAAAAGGGAGCTTGCAGTTGGCAGCAGCGGCCACTTTCTCTTTTTCTTACTTAAATAAAATCTATTTTTAATGATAGAAAAAACAATCATCAGATTTAAACTTTCCCTTTTGAGAAATAAACAACAAGCTGGGGTGTCTTTTGTAACCTTAAGTCTGCAAACGATGTTTTAAAAAAAGCCAATTTGGTGAAAAGAAGACATCCTTATTTACTCCTCTGGATGAGAGTAAGTTGATAAGAGTGAAACTAACTTTTTTTTTGAGATAATATAAATTAAAATAGTTTCTCTCTTGCTCGTCTAGGATTAGCTTTTTATCTCCTGATGTGAATGTTCTAAATAGGTTTCGAAGAGCAGAAGTTGCTCGCATGTTAGTGCCGAGATCAGGCCTTCAAACAGAACCAACATGGCCGCTGATCCTACCTGCTTCTGGGCAGGAACATGGACTCCTTGATGAAGACGGAGCCGGACAACAGGATGTACCAGCAGCTTCCGATATCGTCAGGGCTGGAAGACAGAAAGAAAAGACACATTGAGCACAAATTATCGCAGAACGCAACAGCGATGGCCCAAATATAATGACTCTGAATAGTGACTAAGGAGTTGTGTAAAACTGGCGAGATATAGGCCTTCAAGTTTGATTTAAATTGAGCAATTTTAAGGCAATATCTTTCACTAGTATATATAATTTCAAATTAAAATTGTATAATCCAGTATCTGCTAGCTTGAAAGCTGTGAGTACTAACAATAGCCATGTTTGTTGTTTATGTTCATTATAATAATTTTGGGAGAGGCTTTGGAGGGAGGTCTGAGGTTAGATTCAGCAACGTTTGCAGCTAGTGCTGCTAGCTACACTGTGCTGGGTTTTTCATTAGATCATATTTTTGAATCCAACATACTCTTGCTAGTATCTCAAGACTACCAACCCGAGCTTCAATGCCGACATGTTTGCTATTCTGTTTGCTTGATCTACATGGTGACGCACTGGTGCTGCGATTTAATGCCAACAGCAATGTAAGCCTGCTCACTGGGCCAAATCAGATCGCTGCTTTAAAAAAAATAAATGTTAAAAAGGACAAAACATGAGACAGCGAGTGTGCTACAGAGAGAGAACTATGAATGAACTGATGAATCATCACTCATCCTCCCACACAGTTGAGGAAATTGGGCATCGCAGGCGAAGTAAACTCAGACCGACCTCTGGGTGACGTAGCTGGCTGTCAGGTTCTTACAACATGACTGGTAAACAAACAAACACGGATACATGCTTCCACCACGCTCGAGCCAATTTAATGTAAATTAGGAACATCAAAAGATTCCACTGGGGGAGTTTGCCTGAAGATAAACAACTCACTAGATATGAAATTCAGAAATGAAATGCACAGTCAGTATTAATAAAGCATGCTGGTAATTTTAAAGGATGACATTTTTTTTTTATGCATCAGCTGTTTGTTTTGCTCCTCTACTTTACCTCGTGACGTCCGTGGCTACCAGAGGGATCGCAAAAAGATAATCTCACAAGGCTGAGATACACAGGACCTTGTGCATGCAGGATTATCAAAGAGCCTGCGTACGCCAACCTACCGAGAATGTAAACAAGCGCTATGAACACGGATAATGACGTTAACGCTTGCTTTTATTCATATGCAACCGGCCAGACAGATCGAAGGCCAAACATAACATATGACCTCTTTATGAGGTCTGCTCACATTTCTGAGAAAACTGCCGTTTTCATTTTTATGTGGATTTTGGTAAAAATAGGATTGCGTGTGTGTTTTTACTTGAATTTCAGCTTGATTCTTAGTTTTTCAGTTCTGCATCAAACATGTCAGTGATGGACAGTGAAGAGGAAGTAGAGACCCAGAGAGGGAAGTATTCTCATGACATGCAACACTGATACCATTTTTTCTAGCTCTGGGAATTTGACATGAGCACTTAAGTTTCAGCATTGGTAGACAGAAATGGGTCAATAAACTGCTTTCTTTTTGCCCTAATGATCATTAAGAATGAAAGCTGCACTATGCCTGCACATATTAGGACTATTTAGCGAGATTTTATTATTTACTTTCTCAGTTTGTCTAGGCATCCTGACTATTTTCAAACAAAACAGATATTCAAAGTGTGTGAATTTGACTTACTTTCACAACATTTGTCATTTTTGTTTATTCTTTTTTTTTTTTACTAAAACTGTGAAATAGAACATTGCATGACGAATCAATAAAGTTGTGTTTAATGCATGTCCTATGTAGTATAAAAAAACATATTCACAATTATTAGCATTATTCCATTTTGTGAAATACGTTTACCTGTACGGTGAATATAAAGCTACAGCAAGCAGCCAGTTAGCTTAGCTTAGCATCAGCCTGGAAACAGCTAGCCTTCACATTAATCATACAGACGTGAGAGTGGTATCAAACTTTGAACATGACAGACAGTTATTTTGGAAAATGTGAAAAAGAAATACACATTTGCTACTTCATTATCAGTCTACATCAGTTCAGGTGTTACTTAAGCTTCACCTGAGGGTGTGAAAACCTGTAATTATCTTTGCTATGAAAGCACAGCGTCAATTCAAGCCTCCACTCGTCAGTTTGTTAACCAGCTGGCACTTAAATAAAAACGTCACCTCGTCAGAGAAAAACAACGTCAAGCCGAAATCAAACCTTTGTGCTTGAAGGTGCTCTGGTGTTAATAAGGCAGCAGCCTGTGTGATCATGGCTGAACATTTTCTGCTGGTGTGAGGGAGACTTTTTTAATTAAAACCAGAGGGGAAAATAACAAATCAATGACCAGTCAGACGTCAGCAATGTGACGCAATGGGACTGGTTTTTGCTTACAGAAAGGTAAAGGACGGGTGAACTTATTAAACCACCGCGCCTACATAGACACAGACACACATTCACACCCAGCATCAGTGTGCTGACAGAGTTTTTTTCTCCCCTTAATCACTGAGAACAAAGTCTCACCCCTCCTTCTCTCTACACTTTTTCTTGCAGAACTAATGAGGCTGTAGACAGCACACCCTACTGACACAGTGCAAAATCCTCCAACAGCATCTTCTCCTTCTCCCTCTGCCGATCTCCACCCGCCTCCCTCCAGCCTTTCATGGTTCCTCCCGGCATTCGGAGATGACACGAATGAGATGCTCAATTATTAATTGCTGGCACGCAGATGCACGGAGCGAGGAGAGCACCTCACATCGCTGAGGAGGAGGAGGAGGAGGAGATACAATGCTTAAAAAGTAGGAGATCGGAGACTCTTATGAGCCGCGACAGCTTGACTGAACTGGGTCACGAATACTGGAAGTGATTGTCAAACAGTAAACATGATCCATAAAACCCCCCTTGGGAAGCCTTTAGCAGCGGGGAATTGGGGTTATACGGGTACCGTGGAGGCGGTGGAAGGGGGTAAAATGACGCGATGGGGGGGGGGGGATCATAGCATCGAGACCTTTGTGAAATAAGAATTCAGTTTATGACGAAATCAAGAGTTTTATTCCAGAATGAAATGCCCCTTCTGAAAATGCGGAGGTCAACTTTCCAACGCTATGAATCTCAGCCAGGGGCTAAAATATTACATTGTGCGAACTGTTCTTTAGAATTATCATGATAGGTTATTACCAATGCTATTTTATTTAAATAGTAAAAACAAGGAAATACCATCAAGTTAAGTCAAGGAACAACTGGTGTATTTAAAGAAGATGTGTTGAGACACCTAACTGATGCACTGATGAAGTGTTTTTGTTTATCTCTCCTGGCAACAGCTTGTTGGACTTGGACTGATGCCGCCTACTGACAAGAGACTAATTCTTCTTCCTCTTTTAATCATTTAAATCAAAACATATACAGACTGCGAGGGTGAAATGGGATCTCAGCGTGACATGTGTAGCAGGTAAATTCCTGTTTTCATGGCAACTCTACAACCAAATGTAATTAACCGTTATTGTTTCTATAACAATTTAAAATGAGAAGACATCATACAATTGGTTGATCATGCTGCTTGGTCACAACTTTAAATACAAGCAGGCTTGACTTTTAATTTCCTCATAACAAAAAAATAAATAAACGGACTATTAAATGTAAGGCTGCAACTAACAATTACGTTCACTATTAATTAACCTGCCAATTAATCTAACCGTTGCCAACACTATAACAATTGCAATTGTCTTCAAATGTCTCGTTCAAAACAGTCTACTATCTTAGAGGAAAAAATTATGGCAATTAATTTTGTGTTGATGGACAAAATAATTATGGAAAACTCTAATTAAATGCTAAACTTACAGTATTCGACTCCAATGCCCGTAGATTGATGCTCACAACAATATAAGACTCCCGAACAAGCTGATTCCACTAGTCCAACAGAAAATAGCAAAACGCCATTGCACTGCACATCTAAAGCCATTTTCAGTTTAACCACACGGATTAGTGAGGGTCAAAGGTCCGGGGTTACACTGAAAGAGCTGACATGGAAGAGGTTAAAGGCAGACCAGGAGGTACTAACCCTCTCCACCAGCCTCTGTTAAATGTGCCAGGTCAGCCTCCATCTCAGGAGGGCTTTAGCGCGATAATCTCTGGATGCTCGCACAACATGGGATGTTTTCATGAGATATTGAGTGCGTGTGTGTGTGTGTGTGTGTGTGTGTGTGTGTGTGTGTGTGTGTRTGTGTGTGGACAAGCATGCTTGTAGTGTTTGCACTCCAGCAATCTAGAGCCCCAGGCAGGAAAAACTAGCACTTTTATAACCATTACCCTTATCCTCCGATCATTGCTCCAGGACTGCCAACTGTCAGGGATAGTTAGAGAGAGATTGTGAGTCTGTGGGTCATTAACTGGGGCACTTGTATGAATCCGAGTGCTTTTCTTCAACATTATGGAAGAGAAAAAAACAAAGATGTTGTGTATGTAGCCAGGATTTAGTTCTGTGTAAAAGCTTCTTCTGGATGCCGTCTTCCCTAACTCAAAAGGAGGAATATCCAGAAGAAAAAATGGCTGCCAAACATTGACATTTTGCTCAAGCAAAGGAAGTAATAACTAAAGCAAAGAAAAATTATGTATTTTCCTCATCTTCAAGGCTGCATAACAGATTATAGAAACTGCTATACATTTGGATTTTGGACTGTTGATTGGACAAAAAATGGAGTCACCACCTTAGGCTTCTGAAAATTGTGATGAATACCAAAGGATTGTTTTTGATCAGCACAGTTGGTGGGGCCAGAGGTGGGTCCAGGCTTAATATTACGGGGGCAGTAGTCCCTCAAGTCTAATTTTGGCACGTTTAGTGAAGCGTAACTTTCATAGACAGCTATTTAAATCACAAATATCCCGCTGTATTTGTGTTTTGAACTCATCCACCGTATCGCCTTTGATTGATCGAGGTTCCCAGTCAGAGCTCGTCTGTTTCCCCACAGGCAGATTCCCTTCACACGCTACGGTGGGCATGAAAATAAAATCAATGAATCAATACACGCTACTGTTGATTCCTTCATTTAGGGAAGACTGAGTCAGTGTGGCGCAATCTACACACGTCTTGCTTACGTCTTCTTACTGGAGACTGCAGTAAAGTCCTGCCGGTGTAGTGAGGAAAAATGACTGTGGGGCGACATTACTTTGTCATTTGGTGAATATCTCGATGGCATCTGCGAGAAGGTACACCAGGCTGCAGCACAGGAAAAATGAACTTGCTTGACATGATTATGTAAGAAAACCGCCAATCAGATTTATTGACCTATTAGTCGAAGGTGCCAGAATGGTTCCTGTCCACTTTAACGTCTAAGTGAATCCAACAATTCACCCCTACACAGAGTACAACTACAGTGTCTGACCTATGTAAGGGACAAATACAACTGTACATTTAAGTGTTTAGGTAAACTTTCTGAATAGTCTCCATTCCGGCAATTTATGATTACCGAAACCTGACCAGTAATCGCTGGTTTCAATAGAACCTGGGCTTTTCCTTAAAGGAAATTAACTCTTACATATGACTCAATACGGGCCTTACAATTTCTCTTACCATCACAATTAAATTCCCCATTGACTTTTAGAGTTCTCGTTTCCCAGCAGATTATTGCCGTTGTTATAAATAGACGAGGAACTGAAGACAGGCTGTTAAAAGCTTGTATTTTCACAAGACAAGGTTGATTAGGATCTTGCACAGGAGGAAAGCCAATCTCATCTGCTGCTGTTTAACACCCTGCTCTTATCAGGAAGAGCCCTGACAGACTTGTTATAGGTTCACACATGCATGCACGCATACACTTGTACACATACAAACAGTTGTGCACAGACGCAACTAGTAACTACGGCACTCGTGCTAATTAAATGAACCAATAAACCGAAAGGACAATAACCTGATGTGTTTTATATGGTTTTGCCTGGAGGTAAACTTAGAAAAGTAGTTTCATTCTACTCTACCGTTATTCCTCTTTTACATAAGACGCACATATGACTGATAAATTGAATTGCTATTATTATTTATTTTGGTCAAATTTTGATTATTAGTGCAGCCCTGATTATGACGCAGGTCTAGTGAACTCAAGTGCATTCATGCGAGAGACAGCGGTCACAGGTTTATCTGTGGTTGTCTCCGTTAGCAGAGACTCCGGTCTGAAACGCAGATCAATACAATTAACTAATAAACCGCAGAATTACACAAAATCGACATCACATCATTACCAGATCAAATCAAAGTGTCAGAATAACCACCGTCTGTTCATAAACACACTCTTATGATTTATATCACTCTCATTCTGGGAGGTAGGTTTAATGATGTTCATATGTAAATAATAGTAAATTAATAAATAAATGAATGCCACAGTCCACCGGAGTCCAACCTGAGCCGTGTCGCTGTGTTGGTCCTAATGAGGTATTAGACTACGTCCCACTAAGCCGTGTCGATACAAAAACAAAAAGTTTATTAGTTTAAATAATGTGCGTCCACTTTAGTGTTTTTATTTGGATATTTACACTTTTTGAGAGGAATTTGACAAGACCATCCAAGAATGCTCTTTACTAATGATACCACTAAAAATGCAAAGAGACTGTGTGTGTGTGTGTGTGTGTGTGTGTGTGTGTGTGTGTGTGTGTGT
>NW_022280067.1:1895587-1897917 GCF_004355925.1 Anarrhichthys ocellatus | reverse complement strand
GTTCGGACGACGTCGACATGTGACAGCAGTCGTACGCCGCGTGTGTTCTCTGCTTACTACAGTTGTTACACCCTTTCAAAAAAAGGGTCCAAACACAATCAGAAGCTGTCAGGAAAATGTCAAGACAGCTTTACAATCATGTTAACCCTTCACAGCACCCGGCGGAAAGGAGGAAGCCCATCGGCGTTACTACTAGTGGCTAGCTAGCATCGAAGGAAATGCTTTTAGGAGCTATAACGGTCTTGATTCAGTACACACTGCCTTATCTTGTTCTTCAGCGGTAGAGTGGTCTGGTGTGACACTGACACACACACCTTCATAAAGGCCTCAACTGACTGCCTCTGTGCTTTATGCTCACCCGGGTCACTCCGTTGCTTTGCGTTGACCCCGCATGTCTCAACTCATCCATAACTCTGAGTAACGGGCCGAGCTGTGCTTTGATCACACAGAATGTAAATATTGTTACATCGGCTGCCCCGTTTTGTTTTTTATTTCATGTGTTCATACACTGGTAGATATGTAAGTATTTGACAGACAGCCACACCCATGCAGCTCCAGACATCGTGGTACTTACTAGTACAGCACTTCATTGGCCTCATGTCTCTCATAACGCACCATCTCGCACATTATCCTGCAGGGGCAGAGGAGAGAGGGAGGGGAGAGGCGGAAACAGTCACTTTGGTTAGTTAGCAATGTTACAAAACAGGAAATAAATGAACAGATCCAGACATTGTTCGAATAAGGGTGTGGCTTCCAATTCTAAACCCGACCCTTCATGTATTTGTTGTCACACCTGCAAGTAGTGATTTCTTCCTATATTTCACAGAAGGACTTTCAGCCACCATAAGTGAACATGTGATGCTGTTCAATATTAAATTGGGAGTATCTTATAGATATGAATATGTGATTGTTTTATCATCACAATGTAGGTTGATAGCATCTTCACAGCACAGTATGACAGCCTTGTGGCTGCATTGCATGATGGTCTGTTGAAGCGACTGTCTTCTACAATGTATTTCTGTGGTGGTGAGTGAAGTTTGTTATGAAGACGCCTTTAATCCTTTATTGCACTGACACGTACTGCTTTAGTTTCAGATGTTTTAGATCAGCTGTAGTTATGCTGTTAATACCCTTATATGACGTATAATCCGTTTCATGTTCAAATATCATGTTTCTTTATCATATTTTCCACTGACTTTCTTTCAGATGTTCCTCATGAAATCTGGTGAGGCTGCTTTATGGTTTCATGGCTCTAAACTGTAGAAACTCAACGGCACTTGTAATGTTTTTAATGAGCCTTTTATTTTGCCATACATCATTCTTCCTTTGTGTTGTATTGTCTTTGATTGTAATGTGTCATGGTGTTGTTGCCAAACATTTTATCATCCTTTTTATTGATTTTATTTATCCTTTCATTGTCCGTTGTTGATGACAGCACTGATGAAAGGCTAAGAGACCATTACTCCATCACCGCACCATGATAGTTTATTTTGGGGATTTTAACAATGAACAACAATGAACCACAGAGTTGCATGACTATTTATGCCTCTGCTCCCACAAACGAGTGTCATTTATCCAGGTCAGAGGAGCTTACCCTGTGCAGCACTTTCTCTTCCTCAATTAAGCACAGACTCACTTTGTGCTCCCACTGCCCTCATTAGTGAAATGTTGTTTTGTTTTCCTTAGTGTAAGAGTGCTAAACATGAAGGATGTAAAATAATAACAACATGAAAGTACTATCATTATTCAACCAAAGATGTAACCCTCATTCTTTCTCATTCAGTTATTTTTTGAGGGTAAATGATGGTTCACATTTTAAAAATTGCAGATCTCTGAGTTTGGAATCAAACCTGTTTCCCCCCCAACAATATGAAGCGAGAGAAAGAGTCATCCACATCAGGCTTTTCCAACACGCCTCCAGAGGAGACAACTGTGCCACAACTTTACAGACAGGCAGCTATAGTAAACAGAAGCTGATCAAAACACAAAAGGCTTCAAAAAATAGCTGGGGGCGGCCGTCGTGTTGCAGCCGTTGCACAACGGCAGAAAAAAAAAAAATCCCAGCTCTAAAAAGAACTACACGGGGAAAACAACACATTCCTCTCAGATGAAAAGTGGAGAAAAAAGATCTATAACATAATCCCATAGTTAGTGGGATGGCTGGGAATTGTGTTCTTTTTTTTTTTTTTTAAGGATGGGAAAATCAAAGTTGGCAGGAGTGGAGGACTTGTCTGTGGGACCACGGGGACATTCCTCAGGATCCGAACGGGGGAGGAGGGAGAGGGGTTACTGTCGGGTGGGAGGCCTCTGGGGGGGGGGGGGGGGGGGGG
>NW_022280067.1:1845505-1895487 GCF_004355925.1 Anarrhichthys ocellatus | reverse complement strand
GGGGTCACAGAGTGGAATGTTCCAGCTCGCGGGTCATGTACCGCTACATTGTTCCGTCGGCAGTATAATCCACATGTATGCACACAAGGCATGCTGGGAACAGACTTCTGACATGCAGTGTTTGGAAAGTCTGCGCCAGACAGAAAAGACTGGGAGGCGAACGTGATGACAGCGGAACAGAGCGCCGTGTTCACGTCAGGGAACTTTTAATCAAATTTCAGATTCCTTTTTTTTTTGTTAAGAGAAGCTCGACTTTTTAGTCTCGATCAAAAAAAAAAAAAAAAAAATCTGCTTCAATAGAGACAGCGGCTCAATACGGACCCCATAAATGTGCCTTTTATAGTCTGAATGAAAGTCTAATGTCAGATATGAACTCTGATTCCAACAGAAATTGAAAACAAAAACAGCTTGAGAGAGAAGTCAGTGCCATGTCTACTTTCACACCTCTGACCTACAAGAAACAATAGATCGTATCACTTAGTTACTTAGAAAAGAGATAAACCCCAACCGGTACTAAGTACACATTAATCAAGATTAAAATACCTTCATACCAATCAGGAAAAAGTACTTTTACACGTGCCAGTCACAGTAAAAGATGGACTGCAAGTCATTGTGCCTTTTTTTAGCAGCAGATTTGCTTTTTAGAGAGTAGAATAATTCCAGCTGTGGTTGGAGGGGTAGAGTGGCAGCTGGATTACAAAACCAGACGAATCTCACCACCATTTGGCCGACGGCTCCGCGTTCATTTTTCCACCCCCGACTACAACCCTTTATGGAGCAGACACTGAGGAGTTGTCGGTGTTCAAATTTGCATTTGAAATTTATGCGATTGGAATATCAAGCTCTGGGTTATGCGCATCGAGTAGCTTGTGCAGACACTGACCTCAGCTGGTGCTCCCGCAGGTTGGACAAGGCCTCCATCCCGTGGAGATACGAGTAGACGATCTCCAGGTCCTGAGGAACAGAGGAGACGCGTGGTTAGACACAGGAGCTGAGAGCGAGAGCTTTAAAGCTGCTATACAATCAATATTGTCACATGAAAAATGGATGGGTGTATGTAACGGTTTTGATTCACTCGAAGCACTCTGATCGACCTCTTTCCAGCCGCAGCTGGCAAACATGTTCACTTGTGAACATAGTGAAGCATTTAGCTGCTGAAGAGCAGATATGTAAATAAGCAACTGTTTGCTAACAATATCAACTATATCAGGTTATCATATACAAATACACAAAGTGGTAAGGTTGAGACGTGTCATATTTAGTCCACACGTGATTTAAAGATCAATCGTTTCAATCAACTACCTGCTTAACGCCGCTGCTCGATCCCAACGAGCAAAACGCGTCGACAAAAATTGCACTCAAAAGGTAGCCGAGTAATGATCACGCCGTCGCTCTGACACTTAAAACTACTGATTATCCATTCAGCGGTGGACAAACTGGCAACCCGCACAACAGAAATCCTTTCACGCAGACAGCGACATTGATTTATGCGTCTGAGCATCGGATTAGAAAGCAATAAAGCACCTCGCAGAGGAAAATAAAATAAAAGGAACTATGCTGCACAACTATAAACTCCCCATTCAATTACTTCATCAAGTGACCCAGTGAGTGACTCTCGGATTGTTTGGCGTGAATCCTAGTCAGAGGTGAAACAAAGTGGCTCTCTCTGAGCGCTGGCAGCCAGTACAGCAACTCCACTGTCTGCTGGTACCCACTGGCTCTGTGTGTGTGTGCGTTTGTGTGTGTTGTGATGCTGGTTGCAGCTACTGGGATGTCTTTGTCGGTGGCAACTGGAGGTAGAGTGAAGAGACTGTGTTCAGATCCCCTCCAGACACAAACAGACACATGAAATCACACAGAATGGCTACCTTGTCTCTGGGTTGCATTTCTGACCGCCGCAATCATAAGCTTATTAAAAATGGGATGAAATGTTTACGACAGAAGCTGAATGACACTCTTGTTTGTGCCGGTTTGGTTTCCCAAAGTCTGTGTCAGTCAGTAGAGGAGAAAGTGCCAGAATCACACCAATGTTAGAAGCTTTGGAACATTTAAAGGGTTGGACTACGGTAGAAAGAACAGAGTTCCTACATGTGACCGCTCATAACAAGGTCTGTGGATTATCTCCAATAACCGGGTCGTGATTTCAAATGTGGTTTTTTTGGCACTTTATGTGCCATATTCCCACTATATTCAAGAGAAGACAATATCTACAAAACTAGGCGACTCACAACAAAAAATGATAAATAGCAAAACAGGTAAGAGGAAAAATATGTAGTTTTGATTTTGGGGTGAACTTTCCCTTTAAAGTTGATTTAAGAAATAGAAAAGAAAACAATAGAAATTTCTGCAACAAAACAAAATCTTTTTTTCAGTCCAACAACTGCAAGAAAATGCTGATGTGATGTTCAATGTAAGACAACTCGTATATGATATACTGTATGTATAAAATACAAACTGTAGCATCCGACTAAGATCCTGGTGAGTCAAAGTCTGATAAAAATCATCATTAGAAATATTTTTATAAATATCACACTCTACAAAAGGATGCATGAAACTCAGCTGCACATGACCTTGGATTAACAGAATAAACAACCATTAAGCAAACAAGTAACACGCCCAGAATGTCCGTTTGCTGTGGAAAGTGAATTCAGAGGTTCCCATTAGAAACAACCGAGTGGAAAAACACTCAGTAGCTGGAATAAGTGCACCATGTAATTACAATAGTCAACAAACATGTGACGCAGAACTAGACTGGTATCCAAACTGGGTTATGAAACCACTCGCCTGGGTCTCGGTCCCTTGACGTCAGCACAGACTCTTTTTGTTGCTTGGGTTTGTTCTTTATGAAGCGGACCTCGTGGGCTGCCTGTTACATCACACAGTGATATCCTCACTAACCAGACCCTGATGTTCAAAGTGTCTGTGGTCAGTGGAACAAGCACTGCACAGGAGCAGCTGTTCAACAGAGCCAATGTTCAGACACACGCTGCCACCTACTGGGGGTCCAGGGAACCGCAGCCTCCAGTCACTGGGCACATTTGGGGATATTGAGCGGCAGTAAATGCCAAAGCACGAGATGCTACAATGAAAATGTCAAAATCATTTATAGAACATTAAGAAACGGATGCAAACTATAGGTCAGCAAGCAATTACTTCAGTATGAAGGTGACCATTTGGGTTAATAGCATGTGTTTTACTTTGACCAAATGATTCATCGACTAATCATCACACATGAATCGACAGTTCATTTAGAAGAAGGGCCCCGATTCACAAGTCTTTTTGGGTTCTACATATTTAAGAAACAAGTTGCCTTATTCCTTCTTTAGATTAAAACTTTGACACAATAAAAGTATCTTGAGGTAGGGATGGGACGGTATAGGATTTTTATAGTGGATCAAGATTCTTTTATTGAAAACACAGTAAGCTGATTGCGGAGAATTTCTAGTATTGGGATAATCGTGAAAAAATCATTACATGAGTGACTTGAAAAAGTCGTCTAGCTCTGTATTATGGTGGAGAAGTGAAAAATAGAGCGGAACTACAACAATGATCAGTCAGGCTCTTCACCCAAAAAAAAAAAAAAAAAAAAAAAAAAAAAGTGTTTCCAGTATGTTGTAGTGCCGTTTTAAACATATCGATGATTATTGGGATTTAATAAATTGTAATTGTTTTTGCCAGAGTAATCGTTGAACCTCATTAAAACTTTAAAAACCTAGAACTTAATGTTTAGCTGAGAAGGAAACAACAGTATACATGCATAAAGTATATACACATATAAAAAGTGATTACTCGTCTCTCAATCGAGTGGAGAAGATGGAAAGAAACAACTCACAGATGGACTTTGACTGTGGAAAGAAGGAATTCACTTCTTCAGCAGCGAGTATGTAATAATGCAGGCACAAGGTCACCACTAGGAGGCGGTGCTGCAGGTTTCTTTTCTCCTCCACAGTGACGTCACAGTGAACACAGCGCCACTCAAACGCAGCCTCACAGGGAGAAACATGCAAAACCAGCAATTGTGGCTTCAGTCTCAAATATTTCAGATTGAGTGTCTGGAAAGAATGCGAAGGACCCCATCTTTCCCCACTCACTCACTCACTGGGCCCTACAGTTTCTGGTCGGGTTTTCTTCTTTTCTTTTTCTCTTTCTGGTCTCCTTTCAGACGGCGCCAAACACAATCACCACAAAGTGCACAGGAGAGGATACGTGATGGTTTTAGGACATGGAGAGGATTAAATCACAACAGAATCTCCACTATTTCAATGAAGGTTTCTGTGCTTTTTCAAGCAATTCATTTGTTTATTTCAAACAATTTAACGCTCAAAAAAACAAAACACCGAACATGGACTTTAATTATTCTCACAGCCGATTTAGAGGCTTTTGTTTCTTAGTAGAGAGATCAAAAGCAGAGGGTGTTTGATCTACGCTTTCATCATCACCACATCTTTGGCTGAAGGCAGCAGGCTACCAACAGAATCTCACAGAACAGAAAACAGATCAAGAGCAGTGGGCAGCTGAAACTAGGCCATGCTGATGAAGCTACATTTAGCCAAAACTCTGCTCATTGTGTGAGCTGAGTAAAGACAAAGCATGTTCATTTAAAAATAAAAACTCCCCGGCTACACCAGTAACACCGGCTAATCCCTCCTCCTTCCTTCTCTGAACTAATCCTTCCAGGAACACAGGTGGCCCCCGCGGGGGAAAAACATACCAAGATGCTGTTCTGGATAGAACCTCGCAGACAAGGAATGACATTCCTCGCATGCCAGCTACATGCCGTCAACAGAAGCTCTCTGTAAACTTCCCCATCTTATTCCAAGCATCGCTTTGCACCTTTATTTGTGAGACGGATGGTAGCAGTGCAATGCAGCCAAACCAATGGAGGCATTTCCTCTCCTGGATACAGATTAAACAATAGCGGGCCTTGTGTTGTCCGCTCGGGGCACGAAATCACACACGTACGACCGGCTAAGGCGTCCTCCATTATGTTTCGGCTCCAAGGGGCAGAGGGTGCATGGCCGGGCCCCGTGCCAGCCTGTTGAGTGGCAAAGCATTCAGTGGGCAGAGGAAGTTGTGATGTTTTTTTCCCCCGCATTGTGCTCATTGACACTTATAACAGGAGAGGTTGCTGCGATTGTGAATACGGTTTCACACGGAAAGATATCCGGGCAAAAAGAAAAGCTCAGTGATCAGAGTCCCTAAAAAAGGATATTGTTTTCCCACATTTGTTAAAATGTTCAAAACTGTGCATGGGACCAGAGATGCTTATGCTTATGGATTAGCCTGGCGTGGATCTAAATAGGGCTGCAAGTAATGACTGCTATTAATTAATATGACTGGTATTTTCCTGATTAATCAGTTAGTCTATGAAATAGAAGAAAAATGTGATAAACATGACATTCACGATTCCTTAGAAGCAAGGCTCTATCTGACTGTCAATCTAAAACGATCATGGACATATATGACCAAAAAAAACCTGGAACAAAAAAAAAAAGTGTTTTTAATTTTTACTTGACTGATTAATCAACTAAGTGTTGCAGCCCTAAAATAAAGAATGACTATATTGCAGTCTTTTCTGACATGACATGATTTGTAAACCTGTGATTGCAGGAATACCTTGAGTACAGGTTGCTGCCTGACAGCTTTACCTCTAAGATAGGGCTGCAAAAAACAATCAGTGCCATTATGTTCTCAATTCATCGTTTGATGAGTTTGTCTATGAAACGTCAGAGTAGTGACGTCTTTAAATGATTTGTTTTGCCCGACCAAGAGCCAAAAAATGATGTAAAAAAGAAGCAAATTGACAAAACTTTTCATATTTACTGACCTCATTTGCTTGATAAATGACCTAAAATGATTATTAGATTATAAAGAAGGTAGTTGTGACTGTAATTCAGTATTTGTTTCTATTAATTCAGCGTAAATTCAACAGCCCTGGGTGACCCTTAAGTGTGGTTAAGAAGTGCCTCTGCTTTCCTTATCTCTTAACACCACGGTGTCTGTTGGCCAGATAGGAAGCTTTCCTCTAGTCAGGCTCTTTCACTGTCGCACAAATGGTCAATCCTTTTATTCATTTAGCTCTGGCTGAGTGCAGATAGCAGACCTCTGCATGCATCCATCACCCACTGTAGAGACACATCAAAGAGCTGGGCTGCAACCTTTCAAAGACAATGGGACGCTGTGTGTGTGTGTGTGTGGGGGGGGGGGGGTTAAATTAAAGTCTCAGGCAGGGAGGTGAAGGACATTACTGATGACCCGAGCAGATTGAAGGCCGGATCCCAATATTTCAAGACATCCGTGAGTCGAGTTTGAATCAACAATCCCGTTTAAACTACAAATCGTAATGATGTAAACTACTGTAAAAAATAAAAAAAACTGCCTTTGATAGAGCAGTAACACGTACAGTAGAAAGGATGATGTGTAATGGTGTGTCTAAGGACTGATGCATCACGAGGTTATGTTTTAATATATTATAGGAATGACCAATTAAGTGTTATAACCCCATAAAACCAGACACACAGAGGCTGTTACAGTGGAGCGCTGCCCTCACCGAGTCACCCAGCAGAGTAAATTAATGATCGTGTCTCCTTCGTTGACAACATTAACATCTCCGGCCGTCGGCAGTCGCGTATGGAAGCCCTGCGCTCATCCGACTACCATTGAGGAAATCCTTCCATCCGGTGAGCCCGATCACATGTTTGTTACTTTCTGACCCGAGCCCCAAAACATGTCGTAGTTTCACCTGAAAGATCGAGAATCAGTGGAGGTGTTTTAATCTGCATTACAAGGGCACACAACAGAGAGAAGCAGCAAATCCTCACGTTTGAGAAGCTGAAACCAGCAGATATCTGACATCATTGCTTGATAAAACAAAGTGTTTTGCCGACTGACTGATTGACCAATTGTTTCATGTCTAGTTGTCGTCTAAGAGTGAGAGTACAAATTGGTATAAATCAAAATCACAACAAATATCAGGCCGATACCGACTCAAGTGGATCGGGTATCGGTATCAATGGTGCTGATCTATTCCATTAAATTCTATCTTTGTATACTATTTACGTTATAGACGTTATGACCAATTTGTGGCTGCATTAAAAATGTTCACACTTGAAGAATATAATTCCTTTTCATTTTGAAGATTTATTAAGCAAGTTGTTGGTGTAATATATAATAGTTGAATAATACCAAACTATTCAGCACAGTTATAACTATTTATTTGTTGCGTGATGTTTTATTAAGTCAGGAAAGCAATGTTTAAGTGAAGCCTGATGTTGCCTCACACGTAAAATAATGATCCCCGTCACTTTCACACAGTGAGGCAGACAGCGTATTAATCAAACACTGGTGTTGGATCGGCACCGCTATCAGGACTGAAATCGTTTGCGTCGGTGCGTCCCAATCAATCTTCAGTCTCTAAAAGAAGTGAAAAACACCATTCATGCATTATTTCTCTCCCTGTACACTTGGCTGTCTGCCAACTCTACTGCTATTCACATTAAGCCAACGGCGAGATGAACAGAGGAGGCGAGAGAGGAACCAGCCCGGCCGCCTACTGTGAGGCATATGCATGTCTGTCAGCACTGTCAGGCGACTTGTAAAGAACTCCTCTGACTGAGTATTCACGCCGAGCAACATCTCACATGCAAATTGTGATCCTTCCTTTTCTGTCCGTGGTGGCGGTCGGAGCAGAGCGGCGGGCCTGCGCTCTGACGTTTGTTGGTGCAAATATAACAAACCGTGGAGCATCAACACGACACACTTTCCATCCCCAGATTAGTTTTGGATCCTTGTGAGCTAAAAACCTAAATGAGAACAGGACAGTGGAACAGGGGAAAGTGCTGATGAAGTGCACAAAACTCTCGATGTGCGAGTGAAAATAATGCAATTAAAACATGCAGCACAATAAAACTGCAGTACTGACCATACTGGGAAACAAGCGGCAACCTTCTAGCAGTGGGCTCATTACAGCATCGCTGTCTAAGATGCTTACGACCGTGATCCCCGGCCGGTCTAATCACAGCACTTTGTACGGGGAGGATTTGTTGTTGTTCTGTTTCGGAAAATAGCTGGGAAAAGCACAAATTAATCCCCCGCGACTTGGGAGCGAGGCCGACCTAGTTCTATAACAATTGCTCACTTGTCACTGCGGGGTGAGCTCTTTTCACTGCGTACCTTCACCCTCCGAACTTTACTGTGGCCGCTCCAAGGTTAGAATCAGACAATGAGGATGTGGTTACGGTGACGTAACCATGACTAAAATGTCCAAAGATAATTTCTGTAAAACGTGTGGATTTTCTATAATTACCTTCTCATCCAGTCATTAGCTAAATCAGAGGTCCAATACCTCAGAATTTGACGTATTAATGCAAATCAAATGTATTTCCATTCAATCAAATGTAGCCTCCTGTAATTGGGAAAAAAATATGTATTCATTAACTCAGTCATTTATTGGTTTTTGTGCAGCCCGACACCAGGCCATGATCCGGAACATTCCATTTGGAAGTTTTGACCTTTTCAAAGGTTTGCCTTTCTACACCAGCGACCCCTCGCTCAGTTATGCGTCGGTATTCCTGGATCTTGTTACCGAGACAGCGGAGGGGCCCGTCTTGTGTGTCGGGCCGGGGTGAGGCGTGCATTCCTCAGATGACACTGGCTAAATAATGTCACACACACACACACACACACACACAAACACACAAGGCCTAAAGAGGCCACCTCTGCCGTGCCTGCCACCTCCTGCTGCTCGCTAACCTTTGTGAGGTACGATATAGCATACCAAGTGTGGAGGAGCCATCTGGGTCAACTATTAGGGCCGTGCATCTGGGGGGGGGGCCTGCTGGGACACTAGCAGTCCTAAAATACACTAGGGCTGCAACTAACAGCTATTGACATCATCAACTCATCTGCTAATTGTTTGGTCTATAAAAGAAATGTCTATAAAAATGTTCAATATTCCTTATAGAAGTGGAAATATGGAGACATTGGTATTTCAGCAGTTGCCTACAAAAAAAAGATAAAGTTCGAGCTTAAACATGATGACATAAACATGCAATGTGCTTGGCCTGCCACAAAGTAAGTTATATTTGAAGTCTTTAAATATAAATCACCCCTCGTGGTTTTAAAGATTAAATGAATTTACTTGAAATCAGAGCTGAAATGATTCGTCAATTATTTGATCAGTCGAGAGAAACTTCGTTTTACAAATGTCGATTAAATCGAATAGTTAAGTCCACAAAATCCTGTAAGTGTTAGTCATGAAGGTCTGTGGAGGAGGACAGGTCTTGTTTTGGGGTGTTGGCTGGATGAAAAATGACATCTGAAGAGGTCACCTTGGGGTTTAGGAAATCTCAACAATCACTATCTTCTGACACGTCATATGTCAAAAGATTAAACCATAAGGAATATAATTGTCAGTTACAGCCATACTTTACATATGACAGTACATCAAAGCACACTGCCCCTCAGGTCTTCTAGGGGTTCATTAGCTAAACAGCTAAATGTCATTTCCATTACAAAAAAAAAAAAAAACGTCAACACAATCCTTCTGTTCTAGATCGTCCACGCTGGACTTTAATGCGGCTTTGCATCAAATGAAATGTCAGTCCCATCAATGTCTGGCTATCTAATAAAGAGCATATGGCTGAATAACAACGTGAAGTGTGTGTCGGGCCTTAGCGACGAGGGCAGAGCTACGAGGAGGTAAACAGCATGTAGCCGCGTAACGAGGTAAACAGACCGCTGGGAGTCAGACAGCCCGTGTTGAAGGTTGGAAGGTCACGTTGCTTACGGTGCAGTATCCACTAATGGCAATATATTGCATTATACTGTCTGTTCAGCACAAACTGCCGCGGCGTGTCTGTATCCGTGTGCCAAGTGGGACTGAGGAAGACCGCCCCCCCCCTGAAGCAGACAAAAACAGCAGCGACTGCAGTTTATTCCAAATGTGCACAACACTCATCATCATACACCTCTTGGGGGGGGGGGGAGGGGGTAGCAGTATGATGTGTCACTGTGTGCATGTCTGTCTCTGTTTGTGTTAATATACGCGTGTGTCTGTGTGTGTGCATTCCCTTGCCTTTGTTGGTACATTCCCCGTGTTAACAGGGTGGCCCGGCAGCTGTCCTTGAATCTCTATTGACAGAGAGTGTGGGATCTGCCGGGTATTTTTATGCATTAGCCCGTGTGAGAGAGCAGGTGTCGGCTTTGTGGGCTACAACAAGGTCACACGGTGATGAGCGAGCCACTACGCCGCTATCTGCGACCGTCGAGGTCTGAGCGACTATTTTACAAAGACACAGCATGCCACGATAGCAAAGACCTTCACCGGCTCATTTATAAAACACTACATTCATTCCTTTGGGGGAAAAAAAAAAAGCTGAAGTTTATCCTTCAAAAGAGTTCAAAAATAAAAAGGATCCAGACAGAATACAACTAGTGTCATTAAACCTGTATAAATGTTGCTCGCTGCAATTTGAAGTTATATATTGATATGATAAAGACAGAGTAAGACATGTTTTGCCACTCTGTTAAAACCATGTGCCACCTGAATTAAGTTGGCACCTACTACACAAAGCTAATTAGCCGTCTAATTAACAGTAAGCCCTTGGTGTTAACTCAACAGGTTAAGCTAGCGGCGCACATGGCCGTCTCTCCTGAATAACGCTGAATTAAGCGCCGCACAAACAATCGCACTTTGACCGCCACCTGTTCAGGAGTGTTTAAGACGAAGATGGGACTCTTCTTTGCCTCATACATCCAGCCATCCTCCACTTTCACTCCTACACCAGCTTGATGGAATTTATTGAGTTAGGATTAAACCCCTGAATGGCGGCGAGCGGATGAAGAGGCCAGGTGGAGCCGAAAACAACTTCGCAGTCACAGGCAAAATTTAAAAAGCACTCGGAGAGCCGCTGTTTATTTCCCACCGCGGTCAGGCAGCTGGTGGACACGGTGGCTGGCTGGAACAGGACAAGGGGAGCCATGTGAATGAGCTTAGCAGCACCTACTTGAGCCGCCTGCCAGTGAAAAACCCTCAAGAACTAAAATGCACTCGGCCTCTTGAGGCATGCAAATTAGATGCAGCAGTAGCAGCAGATAGTTAGTTTTATTAAGTCTTTTAAAAGAAATATGCAGCAATTCAAGAGGGGCGTTTGTAAGAAAGCTGACAAATTTGTCTCAGCAGTAACTCATATCAAAATGAAGGCTACGGGTTAGCTGACCTCTTCAACCCATCTGCTTTGATCAGTGCAGGCAGCTAACACAGATGTTGGGGTGTGTGTGTGTGTGTGTGTGTCTTTAGTCCAACGGAAAATAGAGTGGTGCATTCAAACCTCCAGCAACCTCTTGGAAAGATAAAGATCATGTTATATAAAGAGTCCGCTTGAGTATCATCGTGGCATGTCAAAATATATCTCACAGTGAAGACTGTGTGGAGGATAACTACTATCTCACTCTGATGGCAGCATGATAGCAAACCAGCACAAGACAAACATCCCTCTCGGGTGAGAAAGTGGAGGAGTTGCTTTAAGTTATGCAGTAAGAGAGGAAATAATTTATGAGGGGAATGAGGAAGGAGCTTCTGGTCTGCAATAAGGAAGAGCTGCATTGTTCGCAGCCCAAGTGCAGAACATTTTATTATTTCGCTTAATAAAGAAGTGCACAAGGTAAGACAAGCTCATTTCTTGCTTTGAGCACGTGTATCCATTACCAATTCAGAATGTGCCGTGTAAGGACACGATGCTGCACCGTCATCCTCGAGGGTGACAACAAGTCAAGTTGTCCAAAAAGTAAGAATGAACTTTCCTGCATCCATCTGGTGCCATTTTAATATTATCCACATAGCATTAGTCAAGCCACACTGATACAGGATCTCACAGCGATCTAATTAGCACTGAATGATATTTGCCAACTCAGTCACACCCCATAATACCAGAGTGCTGCCACACAGGGCAAGACGTCAACGCCATCAACAGCATCACAAGAATACATTAAAGATCTCAAATCGTTTTGATTGAGCATGCTGTCGTACTTTTGAATCTTTGGATCTCAAAATTTAGCAGTTCCTCCCAACATTTATTAAGCCGCCACTCATATTTCATGAAGCAGAGCAGGGATGTGACATTTTTTATGACTGATTTTGGCCATTTACAAAAAGATTATTCATTTGCAGCCGTGTTTCTGTCCAATATTCGCGCTCTGTCAGCTCCGTTTTCGGTATCCACCAACTCCTCTGTGAAAATGTGTCTCTTTAGCTGATAATGCTCCACTATGTTATGGTCTCTAACTGTGTTTGTCTCCGGTTCGGTGCTCAAGCAGGGTTTGTTGAGCTTTTACTCTGAAAACAGCTGCCTGCTGTGAGAGTGTATCAAAACAGTAAAGTTGAGGCCTGGACAGCTGAAACTTGCTATAAAGCTACGCTAAGTAATGGGGAGCTGCAGATTTGGGTGTTAATCCTCTGAAAGTTCATCACAGCGAGTGACCCATTGTCACTGGACACATATTGATTATAGACGTTTAACGTTTGAAATAGTTGCATCTACCTTGAGAAAGTCCTGAGGTTTGTCTTTGGAGTTTATTTTCTTGACATCTTATCTTTCCTCTGTCTGGGCAGAACACAAGTCACGATTTCACACCAAAATCAGGACCATTATTTGTCCCTGAAGCCGACTCCATACAAGTAAACAGCCTCTTGACGCAGTCTGTGACCACAGCGCTGCACCACGACAACCGCTGCCATGACCGCAGACTTGTTCAGAGTCAACCACTGTACCCAACGATAAACAGCCTCAGCTCACATACTGCATCTACGATAGGTCTCTACACTGCTGATAATAACAATAAATCCTGTGTTGGAATCTCAGTTTAGAGAGTGACGCAATGATGCAGCTAGGAAAGATAGTTTATGTGCTTTCCTGTGGTGAGAAGAGTTGCATCAATTGCCAATTATTTAACTTTTTTAAGGAAATTTTTCAGGCAACATGCCAAACATTTGATGTTTTGGTCTTAAATGTGAAAAGTCACTGCTCTTCCTTGTCATTACATTGTAGTAAACGTAATATTTTTGAGGAAAAAGCAATATAAATCTTATATTTTTGTTTTAATGACTACTAATCATCAGATCATCTTGGGTAAAAACCACCACAGTCACTTTGTCCATAAACATACAGCCTTTACCACAACAATGGCTCAATGTGAATTCAACGGTGGACTCTGACCAATACTGGACAGGCACAAAGAGATCTCTCAGCTCTGTCATTGAACCTCATCGTAGCAGGTCCGTACCCGGGAACAAAGCCAACTGTCCGGCCAAATGAAACCCGCTCCAACTCGCTCACACAAAGGCCTCAAAGAGGTGCCGCGCAATCATCACAAAGTTACGCAACATCGTGTAAAAAGATCAATTCATGAGAGCTCAAAGTGAAAACAAGGAGCAATGGGTAGGAGTGGACAAAACGGGACGGGATGTGCTGTAATCTTCCCGGGGAAAGTGGCTTGCTTGGCGTCCTAAATGATCCAAAAAAAGCTTGGTTCCAGCTCCCCCTTTCTTCTGTTCAATTAAGTTGACAAAAATAGAAGCCAAAGGCCGGAGGAGGGTAACTAAAAATCCCCCAGAGTTCCATCAATAGGAGAAAAATAACACTGATTCCTGACCCCACCGGGGTTCAATACTTTGACTGCATCTGTTTGACTGTGCAGCCATTAATCTCATTGAAATACTTATGGAATTCAATAATCTTTAAACAAATCTGTGCCGCTTTCTCTCGTGGCCTTCTGCATAAAGTAATCCCAGCATTACAATGCCGCGCTGGCTGCTGGTTGCTAGGGAACAACCGGAGAAACTCTTTCAACACGAGAGCTGCTTTCACACAAGATTTCTCTTTTAGGGCCTCAGGGCCCCAAAAAATCCCTGATCCCCAGAGGGACATTGGAGTTTGAAATCTCAACTTAAATGTCCTGTACAGTTGTTCGGGAACATGTCTGGTTGATGTCGTTGTGGCAGCACTAAAGGATCCATTTTAATAGCTATCACTTTAAAGCGAAACCCATGTAAGGGAAAGGACATTTTTGAGAATGTTAATAGATGTTATCTCGACTGAATACATTTGCATAGTTTGTCATTTCACCATTCACGTAATCATGCATTTAATCAGATGCCCTTTTTAAGTTTTTCCCCCGATAGTGGATGAGATACTTCGGCTGTCTTATTTTTTTTACCAAAACACATGGACGTCCCGTTCTTTGTGCACAAGGGCTGAACCAAATAATGGAAAGTTAGCCAACATTGCTGATAACGTTAGATACGATTACCAACATGTCAATACATGGATACTGCAGTACACATGCAATAAGTACCTGCAGTGCTAAGTGGTACAAAACAAACACTGCCAGATTTAACAGACAAGAGAGACAGCAGCTCAAAAACAATCAACTTAAATCTATATGAGACATAATTTGCCGCATTAAAGCATGTGCACGACTGATACTGAATATAAATGTATTACTTATATAAATTTGGCTTATTGTTTGGCACACTAAATCCCTAAATTAGTTTTAAAATAGCAAGCTTGGCAGTGCCAACGGTCTCGTGTTTGGAGTGTTTCCAAAAGGGTCGGTGGGCTGCAGCATGATGCACATGAACAGCGTGTTCCCTGTGAGCCAGCCAGTGGCTTGTTGGTATGTAGACGACATCGTCATCTATGCTCTTTCATGGTTTTGGCATCACAATGGAGCGGGGTCTGTGTTAGGTGCGACTCCTCACCTTTTTATCTCAAAGGCTGCGATTGTCACACTGTAGACCTTCCATCCAAAAAGGAGACAAGGACAGTGTTGTTTGCAAAAGCAAGTGATGAAAAAACAACCCACTTTGGTTAATGCGAGTGGATGTATCTGGTGAGCTGCCAGTTCAGGTCACAACCGCTACAAGGAGATAGCGGTGCTGCGAGTGCCACTTCAGCATATAGCCAGCTATGCCTGTACATGAAAGTAACGGATAATAACTCGAAGTACAATTTGGAACCTTCCGTTATTGTCCGTTGTTGAAAGGAGTTCAAGGCATCGCAATCCTGAAGGCCTGCAGATTCTGAGAGATGCACTCCTGGTTCTTTTTATGCGTCGGGTATCTGTACCACAGTGGTGCGCCCAGCTCGCCGAGTCTTGAATGGAAGCTTCCTGTTTACACAAGTTGCCTTATGATCCCACCCAAGGCCTTTCACTTCACGCAGACTAAAATAGGCCTCCGCTCCAGACGGATGGGGATTTCAGCCGATATCCTGAGGATGTTTTACAAAAGAAACATGGCGGACCATTGTGATCTTTTAGGGTTTTCCCTTTCCTTGGCAGTACATAAGCTAGTCAGAGTCAGCTAGTCAAAGGAAAGACACTGCAGACGGTTCGGTTTCTTCATTTCATTTAACTCTTTTATGATCTCTTTTATTTTTATCTTGGTTATTTTAATGCTAGATTTATTGTAATTTCTATTAGTTATTTTTTTTTTTTTTGAGTCTTGTGTTGCATGGATATGGTTTATTTCCTTAGAAATACCTGATTATAAAGCTGAAAAGAGGGCTCTTATGCTTAGCCAGTAAAAAGTTAATTTTTCCCCAATAAAATCCGATATGAGAGCAAGAAAACTTCAAATTCTCTAATGTATGGAATCAATTTATTCTGTATCTTTCCTTTTAAAAGTTGTTCGTTCTCTCGCAATTATGAACCTTTTTTCATATGCTGCTCTGTAAAATGAAGATGTTACACTGTAACTTATGGGTTATTGGGCAATAATAAAAGTCTTTGTTTAGGTCTGCTTGGCATGAGTACAGCTGCAGTGGGTACAATTTAGCTTAAACAGCTATTACCAGTGCAGCGACAAAATAATTGGTGTGATTTTAAGTGTTTTTGACAGGCAGGAGCTGCTTGTAACAGGGCGTCATTGTGTTGGGTCCGCACCACACTTGCCGGCGGATTCAAAGCAGCCGAGCCTAAAGGCAAGAACGCATGAACGGACCGCATCTTTCCCTCCAATTATAGTCAAATACAGTCTTCATAGCGCCCAATAATAACACAGCCGCAGGCAGTCAGGCCTACACAGGTGGACAGTGCAACAAAGGCATCACATGAGAAGGCTGTCCCCAGTGTGAGTCACATACTTCATGTGACTTAGTCAAACAACATTAGGTTCAAGCTTCAAGGATCATTCATTGTCATTCTGCAACACACGGTTGCCCAACTAAATGTGGTTGTAGCCGAGCACAGCAAAGTTTATTCTCCTCTAGGACATGGGCCGACGGAAATGTTCACATGGTAACTGTTGAAATGTGTTTGAACAATCACATTAATCTTTCATATTTGTCAATGCCGTCAAGCTCACTGGTGATATTCCACAAATGATTGAGCGGCAAAACTATTATCTTTCACTACAAATACATACCAAGAACAACAAAACCTACTGAACACTTTTCAAATCACTGAAGCTGCAACAATTTAAAAATGTTGCAAGAAAAGAAATGTGAATTAGCCGCGTTATCAGCTGGTTTGGAGCGAATAAACTGACTCTCCCATGAAGCCAATTCAAAAGTTGTTGATGTTAATAAAGTAAGTATGTAGAAAAGTCAACTTATTACCCATTACACTTTATAATTAAGCGTTCTTCACGAAATATAAATTATTGCAAACAATAATATCAAGAATGTGTGAATTTTGGAACTCTAGTCAGTCACAGTGGACTCATTTCCACTCACGCCACACTGAATATGTAAATGTTATTTTCAAGTGGGAGAAATATCTTTCCGGCATCGGCCATTGTTCTCCGTCCAATCGTGTCTCATCATCTTGACTTCTCACTTCACACATGTGCAGCAGTGTCTTGACTAATCAGCAGAGACGATCGACGCCGCACAACCATTCATTCTCGACACCGAATCGCATTAACAATACGTATGATGCAAAGGTGAAAACGCACCCGTGGGAGCTGAAGTTTCACAGTAAATAAACTTGCAGGACCATCAAGATTCTGTCATTTTGACTGACGATGCAGGAGCTCCTTTGTTACCATGATTGATTTTTGCCCATTGTGCTGTGTTGAGCAGTTGAAGAGGACTTGAAAGGTGCCTTTTCCTCAATAACACAGTTAACCACATTACTCAACCACAAAAAAAGAAAATACTGCTGTAAGAAGATTGCACACGCATTAATTACCCTCATGTGGCATTACGTAAGCCTATTGTTGATACTTGGCCCTTTCTCCGCACAGGCTACATAACACATAAGGAGATCTGCATACTAATCGTGGCCAGAATGATTAATGAAAAGGGTTTGTTCTCAGCAGGAAGGGTTCGAGTGCGAAGGAAATATAGGGCCATATGGGAGAACAACTGGCAGTGGAGTGCTGCTTGAGGTCAACCGAGGCAAGTGTCAATTAGCCCGGTCAAGGTCTGAGGCGCCGATGAACCGACGGCATTTAATAAATAATGCTGGGTTGTAACCGTCATCACAGTATGAAGTGGAGAATTACTGCTCGAACGGTGCGAGAAGAGCATACCACAATGTCACCAGAGTGAAATAAGCATCAACTGGGCTGAAAGGGGAAGGTTGCATCACAGCAATAAATGTGTTTCCATAAACTTTTCCCAGAGGTAAAATAAAAATCTGGGCACACAGCAGCTCTCTGGTTTAAGAGTAGGAGAGAGCACCCTGATCATCTCAGACTGGCACCCAAGCGGTCTGGACCTTAATCGGTGGTTCAGTTCAGGCAAGCTAAGATAATTACCCCCTTCTTTCCAAAAAAGCAGGAAGCGGGGAGAAACTGTCACACATTCCAGTGAGAATCAGATTACGTGGAGGCCGTGGGTAATGAACGGACATTTTCCCCAATGGGCGACGGAGGGCCGGAGCTGAAAACGTGACCGGCCGCAGGTTAGACAAACCCCCGGGGACCAATTACAAAGATAAGGTTCCAACAAGACACATATTGTACACCAATCCGCTCCACTGCATGCAGTAAGTGGAACAACAGCATTCCTAATCACCGATTTATAAATGAGGGGAAAACAATGTTATGTGGGGCTATTTTCTCCCCTTTCGCTCTCTTTTTTAAGGCTGTGCAACACGCCGCATGTTCCCACCGGCACAACTCAAGGACTGTCGCTGCAGCAGTCCTCACTTTTTGACAACTACCTCCATTAGCAATGACAGCTGTTTCTGCTCATGCTAGCGTTGTAATGAATCACCTCTTTTAGCTCACGAGGCGAGTAATCACCTGCCTACCACCACCACCACCACCACCACAGCTGTTAATAAACCACAGTTTGCATGAGGCATGACCGGCCTTAGGATCAAAAGGCACGTCCATAAAAACAGTGTTACGACTTGACATTACAGCTCCACAAAATAATGTAAAAATAGCCATTAAGTCAAAGACATCTTTGACTGAAAGAGTAATTACAAAAACGACACTTTTCTAATCCGCCATCGTGACATACTTTCACTTTACTCACCAGCCCTCCTCCACTCTGTACTGTGGATTTGTGTACATTGGGAGGCGGTGGATTTCCTTTGCATACAGACACACAATCGACTGGTGGAAGTGGATTACTGCCATTGCTTCAATCTGAACGGCTTTAAGTGTGGCATTTACCAAATGTATAATTGATAACTTGGTGTAACATAGTACAAGAAAAAAGCAGAAGGGAAATGAAACACAAGACACCTGCCTGAGCTACAATGGTAAACTGATTTGTGAATCGCTGCAAGTACATTAATATCCTAAAAGGATCGGGGGACTGATACGAGTGCAGCAAAAAGACTTGAGTCCTTTCAGTGCAGTGAGGGAGGCCACCAGGACCTCGCTGATGAATATTTGAAAGCTTTAACTTAAGCTTAACTAAGCAGGTGAGCAAACCACCGCAGGCATGCCGGTAATGAAGAGACACATACATAGAGCTTTAATAATGCTTGTGACTTGTTTTCCCGATGAAAAATAACACTTGTAATAGTTAAAAGGGCCACACGTTAAATTAGGATTAAACATTGCTTTGCCGGCTGCACTACCCAAGCAAAACCCAAGCATTAAAGCATTAAGTTCTCCCTCCATCCTCCCAATTATTAAGGATTGAAAAATAAATTATGTAAAAAGCTGCAAGCATGCGTAGCCCAACTCATACATTAATCTCCAAATTAAAATCTCCAAAAAACAATAGCATTAGAGTTTTGTTTATAAGCAAAACATTGCCCTGATTTTGACCCCGTTGGTGCAACAGCAACCATCTTTAAGTGCCATTGTTACAAACACTGTAAACAAGCATTAGCTGCATGGCGAACCCGTATTCTGGGATTTAGAGAACTCTAATCACACAATTAATCAGCTCTCCATCTGATCCACTTCATGTCTGAGCAGTTCACCAAGAGGGAGGATTAAACTGCAGATTATTCACGAGATGAGACGGTACTGCGTGGGACTGGGGCTCAGAGGCAAATTCACTCAAAGAAGTCTGCTAGTTGTTTACATAAACGCATTACGACCATAACGGATTAAAAAAAGAATATGAAAACTAGTGACCTTGTAGCCAAATATGTTTCACTTACGCTATCGGTCTTTTCTATGTAGGCGTCACTTTTTCCAAATGCTGGAATTTCCAAAATCTCACTGAGGAATGAAGCTCTTAATGATAGCCACAGCAAGTAGTAATTCTATAGCAGTCATGTAAATACTGCACGTCAGGAGGAATGGTCTATTTTCTGAGTCTCGGGCTGAGTTATGTAAAGACTGTGGTCGCTCGGTAGCATGAGGTCTGCTGCCTTCTGCTGCCGAGGCCAATGGAATTCCTGGAGCCTTGTTTTTCTTTTCTTTAAAAATACCTAAAGGAATGCGAACATAAGGAACTGAAGCATGCCATTGACCTTATATTGTGTGCGATTCGGTTGCGACAAATGTACAGTGTGACGCTGAAGGCAACATCCTGGTCCATCGGACAAGATAAAGGGCTGGGGGGGGCTATCCGACCCCAGGGCTGCACACCATTGACATTTTCAATCAAATACTCCACTAAGACTTTAAATGGAAGTTGAATTGTCTGCCGTGCATCAATACATGCAATCTGTCAAAACAAAATACTTTGTTTTTTTTTGTTAGGAATAGAAAGGTTCAACACAATAAGTCAAAGCAACCAGCGTATGAATAACATAATCTGGAGTGAGACTGCTGAATAAGCACCTCAGACACCAGCATGGGGTCCCGCGATAAACGATAAACGTATCACTTGAACTTCCTCTCACCCTCTGTTATTTAGAAAGTGACACTGATATGATTCTGCTGGAGGAGATCATGGATACTTCTGCAAACTCTGCAAAATTAACACTTTTTTTACACATGCACCTCCTGAGGAAGCACTCACTGTAATCACTGTCGGATGAATCTTTGTATTTTTTTATATTTCACCTGACATATCATCTTGAGTTTCTTCTACCACAGGCACGTAATCTAAACCAATACCAAACTTCAGCTGTAAAAGGCGGTTTAGTGACAGTTCTTCGGATATTTATTTCTCTGGTTTCTCCGATTCTTAAATGGGAATATTTGTTGGTTTCTTTAGCATGATATTAAACTCAATGCCTCTGAGTTTTGAAAGTTGTTTGGACAAAACAAGCAATTTCAGTCTGCAACTTGGGTTTTGAGAAATTCTGGGAGGCATGTTTCATTATTTTTTGACAATCAAATACCTGGAAGATTCATCAGCTCCTGAATGCATCAGTGGACTCAATGGACCAGCATGCAATGCAGCCACAGATTGCAGCTATACAGATCTCCAGTGCCATGAAAATATAGACAATAATCAAGCCAGGAACATAGTTACAGCCACATAAATAAATCAACAAAATCACACCTGAAGCAGAATCCGGCAAAACACAACAACGACAAAGAAAAGAGAAAAGTAATGTACTCGACACAATCATCGTATAGAAGCATTGATGGGGAGTATGTGGGGATACACAAACCTTACACATTACAGAGGTTTGTCTTAGTTTTGTGCTCCACTAGTGTTAAATCAAGCTTCATGGGTGGAAAGTCCACAGTGTGTTTGACTTGATTCAATCTCAGCGGTCCATTTAAACACAAACTGAACTGGATCGGTCTTTTCATTATTAGATTTTTGGGAGTTAAAGTCGGGCACAAATGGCTGCACAAACATCCTGGTGTATTCCAGGAAGGAACAGTTTCTGGAATGCAAATGTGTTGTGGCTTTCATTCCGCCATCATGGCAGACATTTATCTGTACAGTCAAGACAGTAAAACAACCATAACCATCTTCCTGCAGTAAAGAGGTGTATGATTCAACTCGACCTTTTCACCAGTAGCTCCCTGTACAGCCATAACCCTGACCAATCAATACGTTTAATACAATATCAATAACTTTCATGGCCCCACAGACCAGTGGGCAATGCTTTGCTTTATTACCCTCACAATATATTTATAAAAAAAAGCTGATGTGGAATTAAAAGCATGATTTAAACGAGCCAATCAGAAGCCCTGCTGGTCCTGTGTGTGGGTTTCGTATGTTGGTGCTTTTGTTTGTTTCTTCCCTTCCTGAAATCACCCCCTGTATTTAAACTGGGAGGAATACGTCACTGTGACCGCGGTGTGTGTGTAACCACATCAGCCTGCACTCAGCCTCCACTTTCAACATGTGACATCACTTTACTTCTACAGGATTCTGCAGAGCGCCAGCAAAACGCCACGGCGAGCAGCGCCTAAATTTATCGGATGGATGAGAGTTTTTAGTTGTTTTTTTTAAGAATCTCAAAACCCTGAGTCGCCTGGGAAAATGACACTACTACGAATCCAGTAAACCTGATAAAGAAGTCCGTCCTACTTCTTGGCCCAGCGACCTTGAAGTTTCTTTTCTTTTTTTTAATACATGCTTCCGACGCCCTGACGGAAATAGGAAGGCAGTAGCAAAACAACACCCAGCTTCAGAAAAAAAAAAAAAAAACAGCTTTGGGGCAGAAAGGCGTTCTGTTGTCGGGCCATTGTTCCGGCTTACGGTCAAAAAGCATCCTGACGCTTTCCCTCTTCCTGCTTCTTATGGAGGGACAGGATGCTGAGAGACGGGCAGCTTTATGCTCAGCAGTCATTTTACAACCTGCAACAACTACTTCCTCTCCATGTTTATAGGTGCACACTTTACATTTGGTAGGGCGATAACGTTTGGCTACAATAGTATTTATGGTATAATAGTATCTCTGCAGGTGAATATTTGTTTATCTACAGCCAACTTTTGGAATAATATGCGATTCATGAATATTGTAGATAGGCCGGTATTCTACTTTCTAATATTTAAAATACTGTAGAATTAATCATATGTGCACAGAGATCAAGCATTTACCTTTTCTAAATGCATTAACCAAGCAGCTCTGTGCCATTTACGTGCTACAATGTCTTCGCTGTAATATAAATGACAGGTCTGTACTGATGTTAAAGTAAATACTGTTTTCCTTTTAGTCATTTAATAAACAAATGTGTCTTCACTAGGCCAGTTATTCTTAACCAAGTAATTTTCTGTGATGCCACGGTTGTTTTGCAGACAAAGGATTATTTGTTAGCTTAGCTGGACCATTAAACTCCTTGCTCTTTGTATCCAAGTCGGAGTAATGACCGGCTAACGGCCTAGGAAATTCTGATTTGTTTGCCCACTACAAGTCCCCCAAATGCATTTGTTTTCTCCCTCGTTTCCTCCAGTGCAGCCACTGCAGGCCTGCGTCTGCTCTCCTGTGCTGGAGCAGAATATGTGGAAACGACGCAAAGTAGGCAGCTCGTCCCTCCAGCTATGTGAATGTGAAGCAGGGTCACCGCAGCCGAGGACTGTTGTTTTGTGGTCTTTAGCTTTGCCACCTGGCTAAACAAGAGGAGAGTCTACTTGCTGCACATTAAACAGACCAGCTCAGAAGTCTATCTGAGCACCAGGGAGGGCCAAGAGTGTGTGCAGGTTTTTGTTCCTGTAAGTTGACAGATTTCACTCGTCTTTTTCCTGAATAGGTGGGGCAGTCTTGGGTTTCATAATCTTAAATCCTCCATGACAAACAGTTCAATGGCGAGATAAAGAAATGAATGCTGCATTGAAATATACCGTTCTAATCAGTTCATCTCAATTCAATGCCTTCATGGTCCACAGGAATGATATTAGAAGGAACTTAACAGGGTTCAGCGCTCCGTTTGGACCGCAAAAGTTTATCCAACTCCCACCTAGTGACCTAACAAACAAACATGTCACTCTCACACACTACGGCTGCCCTTTGCTTTTGATAATTAACATGCATTCTTGGAAAGCAATGAGCAACGCCCATCGCAAGTTATCAGAGGCCAAAGAGATACGTTAAAAACAGCTTGTTTTGTCTGACTAACAGTCAAAACTGAACCCGTTTCATTTAAAATGATGTGAAATGTGCAACGGTTCTGTTTGGTATATTTTTACTAGAGGAGTACATGACATTGTATGTTTCTGGTGGAGTCTGTGGTGTCCTGCTAAACCAACTGCCATATCTTTGATAATTGTAATATTAGTTTTTAGCTCAGAATCTAAATATGGACCCATACTAGTTGAGGCTAGCTCGCTGTCACTGTGCCCTGGTTTGGTCTCCTTCAGTCATCTGTGCAGGGATTAAAAACACAGGCCTAAGGGAAGACACTGTGGTGGAGAAGCTCTTTTAAGATTGAAAAAAAATAACCCTTGCTAGATACAGTCTACATCATCTGTACAGCACAATTAAGATTATCGCTAAAATGTGTGGCTTGATTGAGTAATAGTTGGAGAAGGCATCACATAACTGGAGGGTCTCAGGTTAAACCTTACAAAACATCCAGAATGTCCGTCTAACTCACGACATGTTGCTATTGAGAGCCAAACTGCATGTCTTAAAAAAAATACAGTTTTATTCAAAGTAATGTAATAATCCTCCCGGTCAATAAATTAATTCTGGATAGAAATTAGAGATCAATTAGTCATGTCATGTTATCGTAATTCATATCAGCACTGCAAAACTGTGCAGCAGTGCTCTCCTTCCTCTTCCTTCTCGATTATCAGACTGCCTCCTTTTGCTCGCCGACACTTCCACTTACAGTCCAAAGGCACGCAAAGGAAACTGACAAAACACTGAACACTCGCTGTCAAGCGGCCGGTTATTTCACCTGCCATGTGACAAACGGGGCGAGGCAGAGGGGTCAAATCCCACCGTGGTCAGCCCTGAGCGATAAAGACAGATCCCGCTAACCGTTAGCTAATCCTGACAGAGAGGCCCTGCCAGCGCCATTAGGATAAACCGTGTCAGCCGACAACCGACACCAGACACTTGAAAAGAACCGCCGGGGAAGGTGCCGCTATAGAACGACTCAATACTGTGAATTATTAATATCACAAGAGACTTTGTAGTTATTACGTCTTTGGCTTTTCTGATTAACAACCACAGCGAAGAGAAAGAAGTGGACTTCTCTGTGACGCCACTGCAGAATGACACGGATGCGTGTTTCTTAAGACTTCTAAATCCTGTTGGCATATCACACTTTTGCTTCTGACTGAATCGTTTTTAAGCGTCGTCATTTAGTCTTTGTTCAAACTGTCCTCGTTGGCCTCTCCGGTCATGTTTCATCAAAAGACTTCCTGAATGAAATGTTTGCATACGGACACAGCATGGGTTCATAGCAGAGTGTTGAAGGACCACAGATTTCTTTTTACTGAATCACACATTGCCAAAGCCTTCGCATCTTTTAATCAGACTATATTCCAGCTCACACAGTCCAAGTAATCTCTCCTCACATGTCCGTGTCAGAAGCAGCACTGGGAGCCATGTTGATGTTAATTCTGTCAGGTGGGTTAGAAGAATGAGGCAGCACAGGTGTTATAGACGGCCAGCTTTGAATCACATTCTCACTTGCATATCAACCAGCGATTACTTCCCACTGACAGATTCACCAGTTATATGGGCAATAAAAACAAAAACATGACAAGAAATACAAGCAATTGTGGATTGGTGACTTAGTCAATTGACGGAGAACTGATTTGCAAATGTTTTGATAGAAGATTTATCGGTTAAGACATTTTTTTCACACGCAAATATGACAATTTGCTACACGAAAAAAGAAATATGATTGCTAATAGATTTAAGATTTAGGCAGTTTGAAGACACCACTGGGCTCAGAGGTATTTTGCCAGGGATCTTTTTTTGTTTTTGTTTCATGGACAAAACAATTAAGCAATTCTCAATGATGAAAGTTTCAGCCTTAATATAAACTCCTAATGCTTAGTCCCGTTTTAGATGAGCATTGCTGCTACTGATGCCAAACCCAAATGATCCTCGTCTTTGTTCCCATAACCATCACGGCATCTGTCACTCAGACACATCACTGCATTAGGAGCCCGCGTGAAGCATGTAAAGGCCGTGGGCTCGTACAGTTAACAAGCAGTCGATGACACCATAATCGTTTCCCCGATGTCAGATAGACGGGCGTGCCACTATCTGTAGCCCACTGGTGTAAGTGGTGGCCTATCGATTGTCCATTGTGTGAAGCTGAAGCCGCATCCATTTGCAGTGGAAGCCATGGTCCAAATGAAATGATGCCATCTCCGCAGCCAAACCAGGAGTTATTGCGTGCATCTGCAAATTCTTACCGCTCATATATATATATATACACACATACGTTAACGGTAATAACCACAGACCACAGGATTTGCATGTTCACAAGACACTCAACCCCAGCAGAACTATATTGGTTCAGAAAACACTGAGGTGATATTGTGCACTCACAGCACTGAGCTATAAAAACAAGCCATAACTAAGCATTATATATTTTTTACCACAAAACATTATTAGAAATAAAATCCCAACAGAGACAAAACAACTATAACAATGATAAGCCCAACTAACACTTACATCGTGTCTCAGTCTACCAAACATAATACAAACTGAACCAAATGTTGATGGGAAACGTCTGCTTTGCCTACAACAGCTATAGGCTATTAGCCACAGACTGTGCCTCTCACGTGCATATCTTTCTACCATTTACATACGTTTTCTTTTAGGTTTTTTTCCCAAAATGCAAGTACGCATCACGTGTAAAAGCAGGACGCACACACACACACACACACACACTGCTGCTGTAGCTCAGTGTTAGACTCCCACCAAGGCTAACTTACAGCTCCTGTTATGTTAAGTAGCCTTGATTATCTCTGCTGATAGAGGGCTTAGCGGGATGTAGCCGTAGCCACACGTTAACACCGGAGCTCAATGGCAACAGTTGCGCACAGACGCACTGCTACTCTGTTACAGGACGTTACAATGTAGAGCATGTTGCAATGTCGTGTTGTAATGTAGCGAGTGGACGGCTAATACCAGCGGGTATCAGCGCTCTGCAAACACACATTCAACAAATATAAATTCTTCTGACCTGTTGCGTCCTTTCAGCCGGACTCATCATCACAGCCTGCCGAAAGCTGTTATCCACGTAAGACGCCATTGTTTTGGGAAGACGCCGTCTGCAGGATACTTGAATTCCTTGTCCTAAATAAAATGTTTATAAATATCCAGCGCCACGGATACAAACAAAAGAAGTCTCCCCCCCCCTCTCCTCTCCTCTCCTCTCCCTTTGCTGCCTCGCTGTGTTCTTGTCGCCTGTGGTCCGATGCTAGCGGATAAGCTGGGAGTGCCACGGAGAGGCCACGACCGGAGCCAGACAGCCGAGCAGCCTCCTCGGGGCGGCCGTGTGTCTGTCGCCCAACACCAGTCCCACCGAGAGGAAAAGTTATTTTAAAAGCACGGCTCACTCTCTTCTCTTTAGAGTTATTTTCTTAATGCAAAATAAAAAAGGTCCCTTTATTCAAGCCAACGCTCTTCAAAGCCATTCCTTGTCTCTTCAGCGTTCTGCTAGCGACGCAAAATAAATTACATTACAGGATCCAGCAAACAAACAAAACAAAGTACGCTAACTGTTATCCCGTCAACAGCAACCTGGCGTCCATCGTGAGAGGTAGACCCGAATACACTCACTGATAACATGCATTATATCAACATCTTAATGGCACTAAAAGTGGGGATAGGTCCGCCGCCGCTGCGCTCTGTTGTATGCCACCATGGTGACTGACACAGCGGAGTAAAGTCGGCCATGGTTAACGGTTACACTTCCTTGAAAGGTTTTCAAAATAAACCTCCAGCGTGTTGAACATTAATACAAAGAGATGAAGGAGGACACGGTATATTTAGGGAGGGTCTTTGGAAATTAAATATACACGTTGTTGTATTTTTTCCACAAAAAAATTTAATTTTCCTTCTACGTAGGCTATCAATAAAAGACCTATATGCAAACATGACATAGGCTACATTGTGTATTTTAAATGCACTAAATGTTGGCTATTTTCAAATTGTGTAGCTGTGCAAAATATGAAAGGTCTAATTAAATGCAGTAGACTACATGACAAGCAATGAACTGCACCATAGTCTACCATGCGCCACGACGTAACAAAATAATTTGATATCTGTTTATTCCAATATTTAATCAACTGAATATATCTGATTCAGTGACTCTAGTGCTTACATGTTATTTGTTGCTTACAGTATGCATGGTCAGTATTGTACATATTGCTATCTTGTTTTGAAGGGAAAATCATTCCATTTCCTTTCTAACTGTTGTTATCTGGGTTCGGCTTGATGGAGATTTAGTCACAAGGGGTGGCTCATGGGCGAGTCCATTTAGCCCAAAAAAAAAAGAAAAAAGTGTGAATAGGAAGGAGAGTCCAATGTGAAATAATGATGCTTTGGGCCCACCTAGTGACCTGATGGGGTAATACACATTTAGATGGACACAAACATGCAGGATGTGAAAAAAACTAGTTCACCGTAAACCTTATTTATCAGGATAAGATGGAATAATATGAAGAATAACACAACAAATTGTAGAGTTAAGTTGATATTAATTCATTATTATATGGCACATTGTGGTGTGAGAGTAGACTTTAAAGCAATAATGACTCCACCAAGCAAACTTCACATTAGGGAAGTTTATTTTTCAATTCAGTTCCCTATGGATGCACAAATATGGAAACCCCCTTTTTTTTTTGGAAAAGCCAGTTATTTTGGGCGACAATAATCTTTATTACACAAAAGTGTTAAAATGTAACATAAAATAACTTAAAATAAGACTTTATTGATCCCAGAGGGTAAATCCACACATTATAGGAGCTCAGAAAGAGGCTAAGATATAACAAAACAGATGAACTCTTGCAATAAATATATAAATAATAATCTTAGGCTATATAAATTAATAATGCAAATATTTATGCATGAACTGTACAGGTCAAACGTTTGGACACACCTTCTCTTTCTCCTCTCTTTTTTTTGTTTTATTATTTTCTATGTTGTAGATTAATACTGAAGACATCAACACCATGAAATACCACATGTGGAATTAGTCAGTGAACAAACAAGTGTTAAACACACCAGAATATGTTTTATATTTTAGATTCTTCAATGGGACCACTGTTTGTCGCAAAAACCATCAAGCCTTATGATGCGTCTCTCAAGAGGACCGCCCCAGAAAGGGAAACACACCTCCAGGCTATGTGAGCTATTTGACCAAGAAGGAGAGCGATGGATAACCTGGACTCCCACACCAAAAGAAGATGGTTTGGGATTAGTTGGACCGCAGAGTGAAGGAACAAGCAGCCAACAAGTGCTCAGCCAAGAGTGTGCAAAACTTTCATCAAGACTAAAGGTGGCTAGTTTGAAGAATCTAAAATATAAAACATATTTTTCTTTATTTAAACTTTTTCCCCTCTTTACGTATTTCCATATGTGTTATAGTGATTTCTTGATGTCTTAATCTACGATGTAAAACAAAAATGATGATGATAAAGATAATGACAACAACAATAATAATAATAATAAAGAAATAACTTTGAATTAAAAGAAACATTTTACTGATACAGCTATGAATAATAAGTACAATATACAAAACAATAAAACAATATAAATGTTATGCTGTTGAAGGTTTTACTCTATTTATCACGCACTTGATACGATAGGATTGTTTACCATGCAAATAAAAAATAGATTATTTTACCATCATTGTTTTGGTATTTCTGCCTTCATGTGAATCTGTTTCTTTACCTGGAATAAAGTCATATGTAGCTGACATGCTTCAATAGAGCATCCCGTGTTTTAAGAATGTAACTAGGACACAACCACTGACGTCATGACAAGCAGAGGTTGCATGACAACCGACCATGACCCCATGGACAGAGCAGACCGCTGGGCTCAAGTTATCACCCAAGAGGGCCCATTATATACAAAAATGATGCGTAACAGTGAAGCAGCTGCAGGAGGGACACAGCATGGACAACGGATGATCTTTACAGGTAGGAGAAGCACGGAGAGCATGGCCCTCTAATGAGTCATTCAACTGAGTGCAATTTTAGGAGTACAGTTTGTTCTCTACAATAGGCATGCTTAAGACCCATGTTCAACATTTATATGACGTCTCAGCATTATAGTCTGTGTCCAAGCAAATATAACTGTAATTGGACACACGGTGGCACTACAACCAGATAGTTAAGCTACTGTGTGTGTACCTGTGTGAGCCTGTGTAAAGTATGTTGTTCTGTATGCATTAGGGCATGTAGAAGTGTACTGACACTGCAACAGTTCATGCATTATACAACTTAGAGCGTGATGTGCAAGCATATAGCTGAATCTTTTATTTACAAGGATAATAATATATTCCTTTACGTAATTGTTAATGAAATGTAAAAAGGAACATCGGAGCAAATGCATGTTCTGAAAAACATTGATCCTTTAATACCTCCTAGATAAGACATTCATTTGTAACAAATCACCCTACGCTGAACGCTGAATGAATGCACTCTTTAACAAACCCATTAGTTTCCTTTTTCTTTCCTTCTTTTTATTAACTTCTCTCTCCGTCTGTGTCTCAGGTTCATTAGGATATTTGTTTACCTTCTTTTCTCACATTTCCACTAATTCTAACAAGGCCCAGATGGAATTGGAGACTACAGGCCGAGATCAAATTATTTCCCCCGGTACATCGGCGCGGGCGCCTCATCACCTGGGGCCACAGGTGACCTCAGCTACTTGTGCCAAGCTGCACCACACGCCCCTCCTCCTCTGCCCAAGCAGAGCTACGTGGGGGAGGTTGGCTGGGGCTGGCAGTACAACCAGCTGTTGAACAGTGGGACGCTGCTCAGCAACATGCAAATTAAGGTACGGCTGAAATCCACCGTGTGCGTCTTATGCAAATGAGATGTAGAAGCTTTATTCCTCAGTTAATGTGCCACAAGGTCACCATGAGCGTTGACTTTGAGAAATGACTGCTATGATGTGAAATATACAGGAATTACAGGACAAACAGTGGCACATCGTTAATAAATGGACAAATTATCCAATCTGGATCAGATGTACTTATTTAATATTTTGTTTATCAAACATAGTAAGTCACTTTTTGGGTGTTAGTTTCGTTAGATAATCAGTCTGGAGTCAAGACATCATAAATATGGATTTCACATGCTGTCGAGGAGAAAAATGTCACACATTCTGAACCAGAAATGTAAATAAATAAAGTAAAAAGCATTTCAGTGTTAAATCAAACAGTCCTCCTTCTCTGAGAGAAAACTGAGGTCCGGACAGCGCTGGAGGACAGAGTGACTCACAGGTTCCAGAGCGACCAGTAAGACCACATTTGTAACCCTCACGTTGGACACGTTGAATCCTTCACAGTCGTATTACGTGTGTGTGTCGAATGGATAAGTGGGAACGTCTCAGGTTTGCACAGTGTTGAGTGACTGCATTGTAGGTATCTGCTTCCCCATCCATAATGCAGCACTTCCCCTGTTGTAGAAACAGACACCGCCTCAAGCCGCAGGTAAGAAATGTGCCAGACAGACACACCACTCACACAGATACTGACCAAAACAAAAAGGTTTATCTTCTACCTTATTAACATTATTCCTAAATACCGCAATTTACATTCAACTACATTAGATGTACTCCCTAAACAAGATGTAACAGTACATATGAGATTCCAAATTCCCCTACTATGAGACTTTATACTTAATTAAACAGCACTTTAAGAATCCTAATGCAGTAAAAATTTAATGAGAGGAGGTGAATCTGTTCAGCTTAGCTGATCCTGACGAGCTGAGTTTGAGACGTTCTAAAAGGCGACTGCACAAAGGATAAACCCTTTAACTGTCAGTAACTACGAAGACTCCCCTCTGGCACCATCCTCTGGACAAACGTTACAAATGTTGTAACTAGTGGTTAGCATTTAGGAAAAGCAACTACAGATGGTTGAAAACTTAAAGCAAAAACCTATATAAATGAGTGGGGAAACAAAATGAATGCAGATGCCTCCATGGTGGGCACTGAACTGTTTGGGTGGATTATGTAAATGACCCGCTTTAGCCTTCATAGTCACCGGAACCCTTCAGAACACTAATGGGAGACTTTGGAGCAACATTTAAGACTGTGCACTCCACCGCTATCATCCAAAACACCAAAACAGAGACTATTTTTGGGAGAATGGTTTTACATCACTGGGCTGTAACTGAGGTCATGAGTCCAAATTTCCCAAACAGAACACTAAGAAGTTTTTGATTAGCCACCAAATGAAAACACTTTGGTTGAAATTGTTTTGCCTTTTTTGCCAAAGACAGTCAAATTTGAAGGTATTCATTTGGAAATAAAATGTGGACGTTGCCTGCAAATGTAGAAGGTAAACTCCTCTTTATGTCATTAAGCCGCCAATTGCCCCGATATATTAATGGGGACGTGCTTATGTCCTCGATGGGGCTTTAGCTACAACCGTTGTTGCTTCTGTCCAGTTGAGTCCCTGAGACTTGACTAAGTTGTTCTGGTGGTCTTGCGATGGCCCAACAACTTACTTATTTTATGTTAGTTTTTCCTTTAACTTGTGACCTGTGCGTATGTTGGTAATTTTGTTTTCTGGTCGCTCATGAGTATTACATGTATGTAAGTATGTCACAGTCTCAGCTGTCAGTGTCAACAAACAGCCAGCTGTTCTTTAACCTGTGTGACAAAAGCAACAACATCTAAATGCAGTATAGAAAGTACACAGACAAGCATGCAAGAAAGAAGTCTTAGCTGACAAGACAGTGATGCCAGCAGGGAAACAACAGAACCATCGACACAAAACTAAAACTGGAGAGAGACTAAAATATTGTGACAGGCTTTTGCCAAACAGAGAGCAGACAGACAAGCATGCAGAGGCTAGTTAGGAGGACACTTCTGGCTGCATTTGACCCATGTTTCATGATCAAACAAGGACCTGTATATGTGCAATGAAAGGAGGACATTCTGACAAAGAAAATGTAACATGTGAGTGTGGATTTGTGATTATGGCTGACCTGCTTCCCAGACACTTCTATCCCAATACAATAGCATATAACACAATACAATAGCATATAACAACAGGCGAACCAACATTGTTCAAGAGAACAGACATTTTTTAAGGGGCACACACCAGACTTCCATGTTTGTTCTGTATATAAGACCAGGATAATGTTTAAACATACCCAAATCTTTTTTTAAATCACACAAGTAATAAGAGGAGTTACTGCAAACTTAACATGTTAGCAAGTAAGGCTCAGATCTGGTCTGATGGATAGAGGAAGAACACTAAACGAAAATCCACTTTTAAGGAGAACTTGATGACGTCCCACATGATATGCCGACACCGGAAGCTACACACAACAGATCACCCTCGTGATCACGGAGAAGAATGGACTCAAGGCCACCAGTCCCAGTTTAGACAACGACTTATCTCTTCTATGTAGCGTCCCTGCTGCAAAAAGAGCCCCATGCATTACAACAGCATATGGGGCCCAGGCTGTTTTACTCTAGCACTAGACCCTGAAAGTATGCAGAGGCATACACTGCTGTTAAACTGCTGACAACAAGCAACTCCAGGCAAACATCAGTCAAAGCAGTAAAGAGGTCCGATAATGTTTGTTTTTAAGGCTGACATTCTGGGAATAAGCAGCAATACACATCTGTGTTTTGCTCATTTGAATGATATCTTATCCAAGGGAAGGTCTGAGGATGCGGCATGGGCTCAACCTGAAATCTGAATGGGCCCCCTTGGTGCCCCCCCATAGTCAGAATAAGGTGAGAGGTAGTTGGCTCCTGAGGATGGATCACTGAACGGGCCTACCGGACGTACAGGCCTCTGGACCAGAGCCGCTGTATGTATCGACTGCTAGCTTTTGTTGTTGGAAAGACAATCAAACCACGACAAAGAAATGCAAAACAACCACAACGAGCCACAAAATGACCACAAAGAGATACAGAAAACCACCACAAAGAGACAAAAAAATGAAGAGGTCACTGTCAAAAATGGTTCAATTCGAGCCCCTTAAATTAGTAAATTATTGTCCTTTTTATAAAAACTGCACATATTTGTAAAACTGTAATAACTTACATTTTTTTCCTGATTTTAATTACATCCTTTAAAACTAAAAAAGAATGAGTTTCTTTCAAATAATAGCACTTTGAGAACAAATGAAAATCCATTAGCTCCCAGTTATTCTAATAATAACTTCAGACTAATAACATTTGGATATGTGTGAGACATTATTACGACATCAACTAAATGACACGTTGAAAGGTGACTATTTAATATCTGAGAGAACATCAAAGAAATGAAAAATAACACACCCTGTAGTTACACATGTAGGTAATTGATGTCCGAATCCGGCCTCATTCATTTCTTTCACCGCCTCTATTTGTTTCCTCCCAGAAAGAACATGACGGATGACTCGCTCCGAGACAACACCAAGTTTCACCGACGCAGTCAGAGCTAACAGCAGATGGCATTCTGCTACCCACGGCGGCTGGATGACCCGACTGTTAACGAGATCTGTCGAGTTTGATTAAACATCTTTTAATCTCTGTAACGTGATGACTTTTCAACACGTCATTTCTCACACCTTTCAGCCTGAATGATTCAGGAAAAATTCACATGTTCGTTGCTTTTTTTAATATCAAGTTTACGCTTCGATTGTTTTCTTGCACGATCCTATACCTGTGAAAGTTCATGTTCAGTTCTGTTAGACTTATTGAAATTCACAAGGAACATATGAGCACATCTGAAAATGTAAACTGGGCGAACAAGGGGTTGTATTGTGTCTTTGTCAAAGTTTTCACAATCTGCTAGAAACAGTGTAACATACGTATCTCTTCAAAAATAACAGGATAACCAAGTTGGTTTTGTGTGTCAGAGGTCCCTCTCCCCACTCACAGCATCATGGATAAAGACTTTTAATTCCTGTACGAGAAGCGCCTGGTAATCCATCCCCGCAGCTAAAGCAACCATATCCATATATGTCTGGTGTAGATAACAGTACAACATCTTTACCACAAGAGACACCACCAATTACCATGTAAAGGGCAACACAGACATCCATATCTCGAGGTCAGATGGCAATACCGTCTCTAAAATAGGCTGGTCTCAATCTGACACCCGCCTGAGGGCATGTTGTGATTCAATTTCGTCGAGACAGAACATTATTTGCGTTTTTTTAAGACGGCCCTGAGTGACTGAGTCTGAGTCAAGAACATCTCGCCGTTAGTTCAGGGAGGTTAAATCAGTTTTCGCCATTGGTCTAGGCCCCTAAAACAAAGCAACGTCCATTTGGGCCCATCATCGCCTGTTGAACATGTCTATGCAGGACTAGATCAACACAAGAGTTTTTTCTCCTGTTTTAATCATCAAGGCATGAGGAAGAGGTAATCATTTAAAGTTTACAAGTATTAGAAGAGCATAGACTAAAGAAAGACATTTTATTTTGTGCTTTTCTAGCCTGCTACCCATCAGATCTGTAGAGTTTGCGGCATGACAAATCTTTAGAATAGCTTTAGAGAAAGAACTTCATCGAGTTTACTTACCACCTGCACCTGGATGTAAACTCATATTGAAAATTTGATTTTCATATCTTTTGACTCATTTGTCAAGTATTAGCTGGATTAGCAAAACACGTTTTTTATGCTTGATTATGTAACCCGCTATTACACGACCTAACTGTAATGGAGTAATTCATCGATTTCACACAAAATATTTCTAAATGTGAATTCTATTGAGCATGACCGGAAGTTCTGTGGAAGAGCACAGTCGCACACGAGATTACGCATAAGGGCATAATGCTGTGCAAGGGACATTTTGGGATAAATTATGAATTATGTTTGTTTTCGTCGTTCTAGGTTTGCAAGCCAAACAAACGATTATTCATTGATTTATTTCGTCTCTTCATAACACTCAATGCATTCTCAACCAACATACCAGTTTTATTTTGAAATCTTCCTACCGGAAGTGATTGAGTCCATCCTCAATTTAACCTGCTCCTGTAGCGACGTTACACCGGCTGGGATTAGCTAACGTTAGGTTAGCCGAAACAAGTGTCTGAAATCCGCCCTGTCCTTAAAATGTCTAACCCAATACCGTCTGACAAGCCTTCAAACCCCGAAAACCCTCGTGTCTTCTTCGATGTAGACATTGGCGGTGAAAAAGGTCAGGACATTTTGATTTTAAATGTCAGTTAGCATCAGTTTAACCGTTAACGTTAGCCCCTGTTTAGCTTAGCACAATTCTGGCTCGTAATGGTGACTTTGTACAAAGTGATTAATTCATGCTAGTTAGCTGCTAGAGGAGTTAACGTTGCACCTTACAAATAAAGCCAGTCTGTAACATATCGATGTGAGTATCTCGCTGGTGTAGAACGTGAGCTAACTGCTAGCTTTACTTCGATAAACGGTTACAGAGCGCGTGAGAGTGCATTAACCACGTGTGGTTGTGTTGTCTACAATGACTTGTTAGTTTAGTTAACGTTAGCTATCCCCACGCTTAGCTTTGCTGTTATACCAGTGTAACACAGCGTTTATAACCATTGTAGTTAGTGATAATTAATCATGAGTAGGCAGAAGCTGAACATTAGCTAACAAGTGGCTTATTGATGATTTAACTGTCTGCAGCTAATAACTTGGAAACACAACAAAGACATATTTTACTGTAGCCTGACGAGGCCGATTTTAAATATCTTAATATCCTGCAATACGTTGTCTTGTTTTTCTAGTAAATATACCGGTAATGTAACTATAATGATTTGTTGTATATAAACCACTAACTTGCTCCTGACTCTACTGTAGGTCAGTAAAGTTACACTGACTTGACCTTTTTTCTTCTTCTGTCCACAGCTGGCCGGATAGTTCTGGAGCTGTTTGCTGACATCGCCCCCAAAACTGCTGAAAACTTCCGGGCGCTCTGCACCGGAGAGAAAGGCACCGGCAAATCCACTGGGAAACCGCTGCACTTCAAAGGATGCCCGTTCCACAGAAGTAAAAATGCTTCTCCACCGTCTGCATTATAAAGGGACATTTTAGTTTGAAATGACAGACTTGGAAGTTTTAGTACACAAGAAGTGGCTAAAAGGACATCCAATGCAGTGAGCCGTTTGGAGAATATCTAGTTACTTACTTGCTGAACTCACCCAAATAATCTATTTCAGGTGTCAATTAACCAAAATCCATAACAAGTAAAACTGCATACATGGCCACATTTGATAAAGGTTGAGTTGGGGAAAACAAATGACACAAAATGGATGTTTTAACCGACGGGTAGATGCTGAATAATGTAATATTATGTTATTTATTAATGCTTTTATTCAATCATTAGACAGTATAGTATGTAAAATATTCAGTAACTATTTGAACAGGCTCCATCTATTTCCTTTTTAAATGAGGAAGCTTCAGTCTGGTTTACCTGTAATGTAATTTGTACATTTTTTCTTTTGCAGTCATCAAGAAGTTTATGATCCAAGGAGGTGACTTCTCCAACCATAATGGCACCGGGGGGGAGAGCATCTATGGGGAGAAGTTTGAGGATGAGAACTTCCACTACAAGGTAAACTACTGAACATCAGAACCCATATTATCTCGGTCCAACGACAGAAGGTCTACACTAGTGCCAAGGTTCTCCATCACTGTCGTTATTTCTAGCTATAACAAGGAGACTAAGGCCTTCTGGACTCTTGTTTCTGAATAACAGAAATAACCGCAGATCTCTGTTTCCTGTGTTCTGTGTGTTAGCAGTGCCACATTGTGTCTGTTGTTATAATGATGTTCCTTCTCTATGTAGCATGACAAAGTGGGTCTGCTAAGCATGGCCAACGCCGGGCCGAACACCAACGGCTCCCAGTTCTTCATCACCACCGTCCCCACTCCACACTTAGACGGCAAGCATGTCGTCTTTGGACAAGTGTTGAAAGGGTTGGGAATCATGAAGATGCTGGAGGCCATCGACACCAACGAGGACGTCCCTGTAAAGGTAAATAAATAATACATTTACCCATAATATCACGTGTTTTACCACCATGGTGTTACTTCCAGATGCTCTGTTGTCGTCTTTATTTGATTTGAATGTCTACCTTTGCAGCCATGCCTCATATCAGACTGTGGTGAGCACAAGGACGAGGACAGCTGGAGCACTGGACCGAGCGATGGGACCGGAGACACCCACCCAGACTTCCCCGAGGACTCCGATGTCGACTTTAAAGACGTGAGTATCGGTGAAGTCTTTGATCCTCAAGGACGCGGGGGAACTTTGTTAGATAGCATCAGATAGCTCTAAGCTGCACAACTCTGGCTTTCTTGTCTCATCCAAAACAGAGAAGATCAATATCGAGATCCACGACGTGTTGAGCATAACAAACACTGGAAACATGGCAACACTGCTACGAAATAAATTCAAGGGCTTGTCACCAAAATGAGGGACGATAGATTTTAGGCATTTTGAGTGTGCTCAGTTTCGATTGTCCCTCAAAGTAAAGTGGTTTAGATCGTCGGACTAATCGCTTTGTTTACAGCCGGTCTGATCCTGTTTGTTGCCTTTCTGCTTTCAGGTTGACAAAGTTCTGTCTGTCGCTGAGGACGTGAAGAATGCTGGAAACAGTCTGTTTAAGAATCAAGACTGGAAAGCTGCAGTCAGCAAATATAGCAAAGCCCTCAGGTGTGTGTGTGTGTGTGTGTGTGTGTGTGTGTGTGTGTGTGTGTGTGTGTGTGTGTGTGTGTGTGTGTGTGTGTGTGTGTGTGTGTGTGTTACTTTCAGTGACAATTTGAAAGGCACGTGTTCAGCAACCCTTGCAGAGGAAATCAAATCCTCAGATAATCTACATACATTTTAGAAATATTCTATAAATAAATACTGAAATGAACTGCTGTGGTGTATGAGCCTCATCCTCAGGCATGTAGTTTATTCTCAGGGCAGTTTAATTGAGATTAACAGTTTAAAAATAACCTGGAAAAAAGGATTTAACATGGGGCATGCGTAAATAACACGTGTATCTTAATTCTGGTTGGAAATCTCATAAAAAGCCCAAAACCAAGAAAGCTTTGAACCTAACAGGCAACAAACTGCTCCTGGTCTGTCACCAACAATGAGCGTGAATGTTTTACCCGTGCAGGTACTTGGAGGTGAGTGGAGAGCTGCTGGAGGAGGAGGCGCAGCAGAAGCTAGAGCCCGCGGCGCTCAGCTGCTTCCTCAACACGGCAGCATGTCACCTGAAGATGGAGCTGTGGCAGGACGCTCTGGACAGCTGCAACGAGGTACGTCTGTCAGTGGGGGGGGGGGTCGGACTATTTATTAAAGCAAATAAGAGAATTTCACAAAATGGTGAATTATTCGTTATTGGTAGTATACATTATGCCTCGTACTTACAAGTCAATTTCACAGAAATATGATATATATGCAAATAAATTGTCGGTTCCTACCTCGTATATATGTTAAATATGAGGATTGCTTAAAAATAAAGTCACAAATGAATATCTCCAACTGTAATAAGACTATGAAGGAGGACATAATGTGATTTGTGACGTTTCTCTGTCGTGTCTACAGGCTCTAGGGCTGAACCAAGCCAACACTAAGGCCCTGTTCCGGAGGGGCCAGGCCTGGCAGGGGTTAAAGGAGAACGGCAAAGCATTGGTAACATCCACACGCGCACCTCTATATACTGCACAACACAGCCATTCAAAATGTACATCATTGTCTGTATATCTGGTTTTAAACAGTATTGTTAGCACCGACAGATAATGTGCTGTAATAACAGTGCTTATGTATTTATGACCTGGTAGATCTGCTTCACTCACCGAATGCTTTTCTGCACTTTTCAGGTCGATCTGAAGAAAGCTCAGGGAATAGCTCCAGAAGACAAAGGTGGGGAATTTGTCCTGAACATATTCTTTGTTCAGCCGTAGAATGCTGCAAATATTTCCCCTTCTGTTTAACATCGCATGCATATTCACATGTATTATTCAAACTTATTATGCAAGCTCATGAAGAGAAACAGTCCACGGCTGCAGGAAGACGTCCTGTTGTCTCAGTTTGTTGTTTCTCCTAATTGAACTTTATTGGGGGAAATGAGTAATTGTGTTCTCTATGAGCAGCATGATACCAAAAAAAAAAATCATCTACAGACTGATGAAGAATTAAATCTAAGGATATAGAACAAAGCACATTAACTTCATAAACTGACATTCAACACTGCTGTACAGCCAACCTCAGCTACCAGCGGAGTGAATCTGATGGAACCGACCTAAAAGATTACAGTTTCTGTCCCAATTTGTTAAAGAATGGACACTTTATCAGAAACTAGTAACTCTTGTATTTAATCACGCTGCAACTCTGGAGCTCTGCATGTTGATAGTGTTGCAGTCCTCCTATATTTGAGTTATTTTAAGCAGCAGTTCATTGGCTGCTCGCTCGGAGATAAGAGCGATCACTGCGCGTCACGCTCTGCCTTCAGGAGGTGGATGTCTGCTAAGTGAAGCAGACGTGTGTTACAAAGCGGTGTTTGAAGTCTGCAAGTGAAACGCAGACACGATCCATCGATCCACTTGTTGAGCTAATTCAAAGTGTTTTTCTATCGACAGCGATCAGCAACGAGATGAAGAGGGTTCAGCTGAAGATCCAGGAGGAGAAGGAGAAAGAAAAGAAAATCTATGCCAAAATGTTTGCATGAACGTCTGGCGCGGCGATGCAATGATTCCTTGTTAGTACCGTTAATGTCTGAAGTCATCTCTACGTGTGCCGCTGTCGGCAGGTGAAAACGTACAGCAGGTCCTCATGTGTTCAAGCGGGCACACCTCTCACTGTTTGTGTTGTTTTAAGGGAATAACTGTCGTAAGCTTTGACCTGTCTTTATTCTGACAAGCGCCTTCACTGTAATGAATATTTTGAGTTAGTCTGATGCATGGCTAACTCCACTGCTCCTCACTCTGGGGCTTTGAAGTAGTTGAGCAAAGCAAAACGTTGTATCGTTTCATTGTAGGGATTTTGATACCGCATACAGTACATCTGTTTTTTTTTTTTTTACAGAAGTCAATAAAACCAAAAGGATAACCTTCAAGAGTTCTTTATTCATTAATTATTTTATGTACAATGTGTGGATGAAATGCTGTCCAAACATCTGGAATAAATGCTGATATAAACCTGTGTTTGAGAACTGTTATTTTACAGAAACATTTTGAAGGAAATATATTAACTATTACAGTTGATTAAGTACTTCCTCACAACAAATGGAAGCCACTTTATTTTTAAACTACTTTAAATGCCCTTAATGTGGATTTTAATGAGTAATGCAAACAATGGAACTTGTGACTTCTAGCTTCAGTTTCATATGGTCCTGTATTTAACAAGGGTTTCACTGCTGTGCCTCATTTTAAACTATGCCACTGTATAACGTAAGAACACATTTCTATGAATCAATTCCTAACTTTGCTTTTTGGAGATTTGATTTGCCATACTCTCAAAACTTCTATATAGTTATTTTCTGTACTGCAACCCTGAGTGGTCGACACGTCACAGTTCTCTTTCTAGAGATTAAAAAAACCAGACGTTCACATTCCATTGTAGGCCGGCCCGCCGCCGCCTTCGGGCACGACCCAGTTGATGTTCTGGCTCGGGTCCTTGATGTCGCAGGTCTTACAGTGGACACAGTTCTGAGCGTTGATCTGCAACCTCATCCCATCTCCAGTCTCCAGCGGAACGTACTCGTACACACCTGGGAGGAAACGAAGGCTGTGAAATATTTCTATTCATTTTGATTCACAGTTTGTCTTCTGATCAAAAGTTCAGCAAAAAAGGAGAAATTGAGTGAGAGATCTCATGATCTGAGATTTTTTAGCACTGTATTGCCTATTGCAGAGTTGTTTGCATTTGTTTTTTATGCGATATGCTATATATATATATAGCTATATATATATATATATATAGCTATATGGATATGGGTTCAGCTGGACATATTGTAATATTACAGTAGGTACCTGCGGGGCAGAAGCGCTGCTCGGGTCCGTCGTATATGGCCAGGTTCCTGTCCACCGGGACGCTGTCGTTCTTCAGGGTCAGGTGGGCGGGCTGGTCCCCCTCGTGGTTGGTGCCGCTCAGAGCCACAGAAGACAGCAGGTCAAAGCTCAGCTTGCCGTCGGGCTTCGGGTATTCAATGGGCGTGCACTCTTTAGCCGGTTTCAGCTGGTCTGCATCGAGGCCTGACACAGATCGAGTACAGACAATTACGAAATGTTGATTTACTCTGCTGAGATAACGCGACCTCATACTTCACCTAAAGAATAAAAAAAGCACACGAGCATTGTGCTGTGCTGCTGATCTGCAGCAGCACAACTAACCGCATGGAATGCTCCACTGCTCCACCGTACATGTAATGTTCTTTATACGATCAGCAAAGCTCACCCCACTGAAGTAAAGCCAGGCTCTCTTTGCAATGACAGATTGGAAATCACATTTCAGGATAAAAATAAACCATCTTCCTACATCATTTTAGACTTTTTTAGCCATCCCATTATTAGATTATTAATCAAGCCAAAAACCTCGTTTCTTCCTCCCCTGTCCTGTTGCTGTCATTATCAACTTTAGCTGAAGTGTTTGAGCGATAATGTAGTTTTTCGTTTATCTAAAACATAAAGTGAATACACACACATGCAGTTCTGACACTGAACACAGGGGGGGGGGGGGAGCATAAATGTAGGAAGTGCATTTAGCGAAAATGAAGAGAATGAGACATGAGCAACAGGAAGTAGTCCTGATATGAAGCACGCAGCCCAGAGCATGACACTGTTTCATTGAAAAAAAATATATATAAAGATATTTTTTAAACTACATTTAAGGTTCGTGTTTTAGGTCAACAACTAATGTTAGTTCGTCGCAGTTACCCTGCTTTGTCTACAATCCATCTCCCTTTGTTGCTTCTGTTAGGCTGCACCAATAGAGAGATTAGCTCAATAATAAAACGTAATAATATAATACTTAATAATAATAATAACACTTGAGTCAACAGCAAGCTGCACAATGGTTCTCACCACAGTGTTTGAGCGTCCACGGCTCTTTCCCTCTGAAGATCCAGTAGAAGACTCCAGTGTAGGCCATGCCACCGTACAGGCCAAAGTAATTGTGGAAGGACGGCCGGATGTTTCTCACGGCGCGCAGCTCTTTCCACACCCACGAATCCTTCAGAGTCTCAGCATACTCGGGCGCATGGAGGCCTGGGAGGATGTAAAAAATAAATAATAATAAATTGAAGGTTTGTAATTTCCCTTCTGGCGTCATGTATACTTTTCTGTACATTTATAGCATTTCACGGGTAAGTGGACTCTCCTCATCAACTAGGACAGTTTGTGCTGAAACACTGCTTCTGCTGTCATTTTTGAGAAGCTTTAAATTCCCTACCTCAAAAAAAAAAAAAAAACTTTGAGCGGTGGCAGAATTTTTGGAGACAGATCACTACAAACTATCTGCGCAGCATAATGCTACTAGGAGTGAAAAAAAGTCATTTGGGCTAACGAACCCTTTAAGAACTTAACATTTGTTGGTTTCTATTTTCACAACGCACCATTTGGATTTTAAAAGTCCATTCCTATTTCGTCTTTGTGCTCCAGAGGAACGACAACATGAAGTAAAACCTTCATGAAAAATGATTCAGTGAATAAGTCAGCACAGTGCTACAGAGATGGATCATAGATCATTATGTTTGGATTCTTGACAGTTTGCTACGGTTGCATTGAAAACTCATATTAAAGAGTGCATTGCCTGACCTTTTACAGCTGGAAAATGTTGCTATGTTATGAGCCGGCCTCATTGCAGTGTTTGCTCTTCTGTAACCTCAGAGTTAATATCATTTCCCCCCATGAGGTGTTGCATATAGCTAACCTTTACAAGCTGTGAGCCATAAGGGAGTACCTGGAAGGACACACAAACAGCTACTGGTGCTGCTATCAGGACCGCCTATGGGTCTTAAACTCCGTACCTGTCGTCTCTGAATCCAGGCTCTCTGCTGTGACTTTGGGGAAAATGGCCTCAGCAGCCAGCATGCCGCTCTTCATGGCTGTGTGGGTGCCTTTGATCTTTGGGACGTTCATGAAACCAGGGCTGCAGCCTATCAGCAGCCCTCCGGGGAACGTCAGCTTTGGGATGGACTGGAGAGGAGGAGGAGGAGAGAGTTCATGCACATTTATTTTTTTTCACATTCATGTTTAATGCGAGAGCAAATATGTCATCAGCGTATCCATCATTTTACTGGATACTATCAGCCACAAAGCAATTAGTGAATGTGCAATCATGAGACTTTATTTATATCCAGTCATCCATTTTCTGCAGAGTGTCCCGGTGGAGGTCGCAGTGGAAGGAGTTTGATGAAGGTAGCCCAGACATCCTCCCCGTAAGCCGGGTGGGATGTATGATCCCTCAAGGCTGTTTGGGGTCAGCTGCTGGCTCGCTTCCCAGTTGGACTCTAGAAATCCTCCACCGAGAGGAAACCATCCTCAACGGACCTTTTCACTGTGAATGAGCAGCGGCTGTGCTTACTCTTGTATTCTTATTTACAAATACATGAAAACTTTTTTTATTATTAGTAAAGCTCTAAAACTACCCCAAAACAGACGTGTTCTATAGTATTACAACATCTCACTGCAATAAGTTGCCTTCATTTAGTATTTCACAATGCAGCCCTCATCCATAGTTCTAATAATGACACTTTGTAAAACGATGGCACCTCAAGTGGTATCAGGTAAACTTTTATTAAGTATGAAACGTCCATAAGTCCATATTTATTGGCTAATTAGTGAAGAAATATTTTTAATTTATCCATATTTGTAATCTAATCTAAAATCTTTGCCCAATAAGAGTGATATTGCGTATCTGAAGGATCAGAGGACGTTATCTATCCTCACCTTAAAACTGTCACAAATCAAATAGTCAGAATAGAATCAGACTGAGGACGCAACAGAAACCAACACACATTAGTGAACTCAAACTAACCGCTTCTAAGACGCACAAGCAAGTGTCTTTGTTGACGATGAATGTATGTAAGTGAGACGCATACCTGAAGCCCTCCCTCGTTCAGCGCCCTGGCTCCATATGCGATCCTGGTGCCTCCCTCCAGCGTGGCAGCTATGAAGGGATGATGCTTCCAGCGCTGGAACTCCCTGAAGGGGCTCAGGTAAGGGTTGCTGTAGTCAAGACCCACCTGGAGCGGAAAAAGCATGGCCAGTTTAATGAAGAAAAGAAAAAAGTATAACAAGTAAAAAATAAAGTGGGAAAAGGTAGGGTGTTTGATTATGTTCTGAAGCTACTGTGGCTTAAAATACTTTGAATGTCGTGAGTTTTTCCATATTGTCTTTGTTGCATTTGTGCCATCAATCTAGAACACGCATTAGGCTCCCGGTGTCGACACTACAAAGTACGGCTTTCAGTATCCTTAAAAGTTAACACCTTTAATTAAACCCAAAGATGCGTGCTGCAGCACTATGCTGTTCATCTCAGCTGAAATTGGGAGACATTTGTGGCTATGTCCTTCCCAAGTCATGGCCTTCCGTTTGCAGTATTTCATTAAACAGATGCTTCAAGGCATTTAAGCAAAGCTTTGTGTTGTTTGTTATTCTACATTTTGCTGCAAATGTATAACGGTTCCAAATATTGGGGATTGGTCTCCTCGATCACTAACACATCCATGTGTGCAGAATGGCAGAGATATGAATAAGAATATTTAAATATATTCCCAGTATACATGTCAAAGTGAAATATTGAGTTATGTTTATCTTTCCTCTGCAGGATAAATAATATATCGTGATGATGCAGACTATTTACTTAGAAGCTCAAGCCGCGGTTATTCGCTGCCTGCATGACAATCAGCTGTCACATCTGTTGGTATCGTTAGCAGAATGTACACGAAGCCACTCACCACGAAGCCCAACGCCACCAGCGGCTCTCCCTCATTCAGGTGGTACAGGAAGGATCCTCCATACGTGTGTCTGTTCAGGGGCCAGCCCACAGAATGCTCCGCTCTGCCCGGCCTCCACTTCTTCTCATCGACCGCCCACACCTAAAAAAAACATCACCGCTACGACTTTTAACAATCACCTCACGATGGATTTTACTCATTAGGAATGATCAGTCAAACCGGCTTTTGGGGAAATCCAATTTAGGCCACAACCAGAGTGACCAACAGCAGCTTAATGTGAGCAGTCCATGTTATTTACCTCCTTGAGGCCAATGGCGTAGGTCTGCGGTTCACAGTTCTCCCGCAGGTTGAATTGCTTGTAAAGCTGCTTGGCCAAGTGGCCGTGGCAGCCCTCTCCAAACAACGTGACTTTAGCGTGGAGCTCCATTCCTCTCTCAAAAACATCCTAAAGCAAGAGAGGAGTGGTAATAGTAAGAGTTAGGCTAGTAGGATAGCAGGCGGTTATGTAGAGGAAAACAACAATTGGTGTAATCAGACAGAAAGGAGAAACATAAACTTTTATACTTCATTATGCATGTTGCGTCACAACAAGTGCTTGTGCTCCTGTTGGTTTATTTCGCCTTCATAATCTTTCAAAGGGCCGGATGTATACAAGCTATTTGTGTGCATAGAGTGGTGCAGGAATGGTGTATTTTTTGTAGGCCAGACCCGGACGTCGCACTGGTTCCCCCGACAAAAGGCCGATGGGACTTTTCCATTGGATTCTGGATTATTGTACAAAATAAGATCTCATTTCTGAGTTTTAGGACTCATTCCTGTACCGCTGTATATTGTAAAGAAGGGCCTATATTTATAATTTTCATTGATGACAAACAAACTACAGCTGGACAGAATTATGAATTTGTTTTTTCACTGCACAATACCTTCGGTGAGCCATCTTTGCCGATGCCTACGTCATTGGTGGCAATTCCCTTTACACTTCCATCTTCGTGAAACAAAACCTTGACAAAAATAATACAAAAAAAGGATTAAAGCTGTAAACAAATGTTTAATTTAAATGATTGAACAAGCACAAACAGAGGCACCGATTACTGGATTAGATACTCTTTTACTTAACAATATCCATGTCTACCAATACAGGTAAAACTATTAATCAGCCACTAACAACTGACCCAATGAATTGATTAGGCAGTAAAAAATAAAGAATGTATGTGTGTATGTACGTCTATAAATGAGTTTAGCCCAGGATGAAAATTAAATAATTGGCAGTTAAAGTTAGTTTATCGAAAACAATAAAGGTTTTATTTTTAAATCAGGCCAGTGGCAAGATACTGACTTAATGGACAAATAATCTACACAATTCTGAGAAAAAGACAAACATTTTAAATAAATGATAAAAAAAATATTTTGCATTGCATGCAAATTGTCATAAAATAAATGTAAAGGCGTTCTCACCTCAGCTGCAGCATAACCAGGGTACAGCTCCACTCCCAGCTCCTCGGCCTGCTCCCCCAGCCAGCGCACAAAGTTCCCCAACCTCACGATGTAGTTACCGTGGTTTCCCATAGGCAGACCTAAAGACGACGAGGAAAAACATCAGTACAAACCCACAAACCACAGTCCTACCAAGCGCTAGGGTTCCCACCTTTTTGTGAAGATACAATTCTTGTGGTAGCAAGTCTCCAAAATGCATTTTAATTGGGAAGAATGTAGCATCGTTTTCTCACTTTTATCTGAGGATACAATATGTCTGCTCACTCCATACATCACTTAACTTCTGTGATGCAGCAGCTTTCTTGTTTTTGTTGCTGTTTTTAAATCCTCTACACTCTCACCTGTTTCTTTTCTCCCAATGGTAAATAACAGTAATATTTACACGTCATTCTGATGTCTTGTATCAACACCACACCCTGTTGACGCGTGTGCCCTCGTCAGAACAATGGTGTGGAATACAAAGAGAGATTTCTTTTGTATTGAAATAGAATAAAACGGCTTTTACCTGGCAAAATGGGGACAGGGATTCTGTGTTTCTTCGTTAAAATGCTGAACACATCTTCAGTCACTGGTGTGTTCAAAGGTGCCTGAGGTAAGAGCACAATGTGTGTTGTTGAGATTTTGACTTCATGTGGATTTGTGTGTATAACTACATGCATGTTCATATGATGAATGTTGATGAATAAATCTACTTTATTCCGGTGTAGAGCTGCAACAATGAATCAATTAATTGATTAGTTGTTAACTATTAAATTAATAAGCAACTTTTTTGATGATCGGTTTGAAAAAAAGTCAAAATTAATTTAAATTTCTTAGTTTCTTTACTCCTCTATGAAAAGAAAACATTTGTCTCTTTCGAGTTGTGGACAAAAAAAAAAAAACTTCTGAGGAAATCATCTTGGGCTTTGGGAAACATTGATTGATACTTTTCATAATTTTTTGATATTGTATAGATGAGACAACTTAGTTGCAGCCCTATTCCAGTGTGTAACGTACGTGTAGCAACAACAACATGGAGCCCTGATGTAAACATCTCTTATGGTATAAAGGTAGGGCATCTTTACCAATCTATAGACCAAGCTCACAGAGAAATATTGAATAAGTCACTCACCCCTCGTTCCTTCCAATCAGGAAAGAGTTCGTTGAGGGCACTGGGCTCCAGACAGGCTCCCGACAGTGTGTGTGCTCCAATCTGAGAGGCCTTCTCCACAAGGCACACTCGCAGATCCTTCTCATGTTCATTGGCTAGCTGCTTCAAACGAATGGCTGCCGAAAGACCGGCAGGGCCCCCACCTACTATCACCACATCTGCCTCGTCGGCAAACCTCTCCATTTCGATGCCTGGGACAGGGCCATAAGAAAGACAATATTGAGGAACGAAAGAGTCACTGATTGAAAGCCTGTGTTGACATGACACAATGCAGATCGAGCTACAAAAAGATCAGTCCTCTCAAGGGTAGCCTAGATTTTAAAAATGGCCAGAAACCATCTTGAGTGTGGGTCCTTGCAGGTAACGTATAATTCTATCTAAAGAGTAACTTTATATAGTGCAGTGTCTTACCTTCCCATCTTGAATCTTTATCCCGAGAATGGATGGTGTAGTGTGTTGTGATGCGGGGTGTTGACACTGAAGAGCATGCCCTTCTGTTTAGTGTTGTGTAGAGCTGAGGGGCAGCATGCTCTATCTGAGCTGTCTTCAATGCCCTGATGCACCTGTGGGCTGCAAGGGAGAGAACAGATTCACAGTCAAGACCAGCTGGAACTGGTGGGCACACTATCTAGACAGTGTGCTCACTGGTTTAGTTTAGCCTGATCTGACAAAACACAAATAACATACATTGAAATAATGACATAAATACAAGCATTACACGTTTTTGCATGTGCCACAATGCACCAAGGGTGCTTCTAAAAACACAAGACCTCAACGAAAGCTATACAAGTACGTAGCTAGTGTAGTGACAATGCCAAGCAGCTGTCATAATAAGTTGCAGCGGTTAGCACCATGCTAGCTAGCTAGAGTTGTGTGACCACAGCTAAGCTAAATTCAAAGTGCAAGGCTGCGACTAAACATCCTTCTCAGAAAGGAAAACACTTCAACATTCACTATAATTACAACTTAACAACACCAGTACATTTCCCAACACGCGTACATTGTACATGTAGCATAAACCAAGGACAAGGACGTTGTTTAGGTGACCTAACTAACTGTTATATGTTGGTTCAACTTTCACCTACATGTTAGCTTTGATGCTAACATAAACAGGCATGCTATACTGTTTGGCTAATGATAACGCATGCAACTGTGGAAAAGCCTTAAAACAACGCGCACAAATAACAAAAATATATGTTACGACGACTACACTGTCGGTAATAAAGTTAGTAAGGTTAGCTTTATCAAGTCTAGTACATGCAGTGCTTGCAATATGCTATCTAAGGAGCTGACGTACTTTTACTTGAATATCTGCTAGCTGGAAACATAATGTTTCAGCTAGTGTACGCTCACTAGACGCTTCTTCTTTATTCTTAATCCGCCGAAGTGAAGTTGTTGGTGTCCCCACTCCACTGCTCGTGGACAGCTTGTGTAACCCCTGCTGGAAAACAAACGTTGACAAAAGATACCTTACAGAATACGTCTCATAACACAGACGTTGGAGAGCGTCGTAAACTGCGCGGAGGGGTAACTGCGCAAACGTAGATCTCTAAGTTGTCACTGTCGTTCTGGGTTGATGGTACATCTGAGCTGGTGAACGTGTAGGAATCGAGTATTTTATTGAGTCGTCCCCGGCTGTCTGCTGAAGGAGGGAGTGTGGACGTATAGACTTATGGGGTCCATAGTACCAAAATTATCCATTCAAAATAAATTTTAAATACCCTACTATTTACCCGACAAAAGCCATTTATTATGTAATTAACGCGGTTTATGAATTTACTGGAAATTATATTGTTAGTTCTATGTCACATGTGTTTGGGTGCAACGTTAACTATTAAGAAGGTTTCTGTGCAGTACAATTTAAGGCCGGAAATTCAGATTGACAGACATGCTGTAAGCATCATCATATGCTCCACACATTTCCAGTCCTAAAGGTCCTTCTTTGCTCTTTCACTTCTGGCAGGTCTGCATGTTATGGAAGCCCATTCCTGCCAACAAAACTAAAAAAAAAAAAGGTAACTAAAAAAACAAAAACAAAT
>NW_022280067.1:1720415-1845405 GCF_004355925.1 Anarrhichthys ocellatus | reverse complement strand
CCCCCCCCAAAAAAAAAGATTATTATTATTTATTTTTTTTCAGGATATTGTTTTTTTCTGGGGGAAAAAAGTAAAAAAAAAAAAATGGGCTACCATATTCTTCCACGAAAATCCCCCCCCAAAAAATAAAAATAAAAAAACTTTAATAATCTTTTTCTTTTTTTTGATTGCGGAAATGGGCTTCCATTGCATGTGGTTGGCTTTCGGTACTAATTCTGTTTTCCAATGGGCTGGGCCTGTTGGTGTACTGAATGATTTATCTAAGGGCTTCTCAGTCACTGCTGTCAGGATCAGTGCCTGGTGTACTCAGTCTGTAGTAGAGCCTATCAGATTCTGTGTTATTAGAGGCTTGTACTTTATTTGTCGATGGGATTTGGCGCAGTTATGTGGTCTCTCCTCCTCTACTTTGTCTCGTACGCTCAATGCCAGATAATCAAAATATCTGCTAACACTCTAACGCTCCACTGTTCTCTTTCAGCTACTAACTAGTGTTACAGCTATTTTTAGTTTGTGTAATTATTTCAAAAGCATACAGTATTGATAAGCCCTAACGTTACTGGTGTTTTTTATTGGTGCTTTTTAATGTTTTGATGTAATTCATTATCACACTGCAGCGAGCATCTCATCTGCCCTCTCTACACACACAGAACTAAGTCATTTACAGAGGAGAGGCAGAGACACTGAAGTGAACAAGGTGAAGGGAAGATTATTGGAGTTGATGACAATAACACATTCGCGAGTGAAAAGCCAATACTCTATCAATACATCTGTTCAACAAGCATGGACGTATAAATGGAAGCGAAACCCAATTCAATCGTCTCTGTCCACAGTCTCTCTTCTACCGCCGCTTTGTTTAAACAAGCACAGCACGAAAGCTCGGCTAAAAGCTTCTCTTTTTTTTAAACAAACAAGCAAAAACAAACGCTGTCTGTCTGTAGTCTGTTTATCTTAGTTTGTTCTTGTCAACTTCTCAGCTGGCTGAGACAAAGCAGCCAGGTGGACAGAGGACAGAAGGAATGACTGATACCATCCGTGTTCTTCATTACTGATTATTATCATGTATAAACTTGTATGTATGGTATTTATTTTATCGACATTTTAGATTTGTCTCCATTGAGATATTAATTACTTTATATCATGACTTTGATGTTGAAAACATTACTGTTGCTGCCCTAAAAAATATATTTAGTTATATCTAAATTATAAATTACTTCTAATACTTTGCTGAATTTATTTGTTTTAAAAATTCGATAAGGGAGGGGTGAGTGGAGGGGTATGTCGTTTCTTGCAACATACCCTTCTTGCTACTCTAGCCTAAATATGTTAACGAGGCAGGTGTTACACTTACTAATCCACAAAATTGATGTTTCTACCAATATCTATACATTCAAATTGCCCGCCACCTACTTCCTGGAGCTATCTGAAGTCTACGTGAATCACGTGACGGTCAAACATTTTGAACTTCCGTTGACGCAACTCTCTTTTTATGGCTCCTATATAACCGTATAACAAAGTCATAGCCAACCAACAGTTTCAGTTGAACAAACTAATAGCACATTTTGATAACTGACATTGTTACATCTTGAATCTGTTGGAACACTTTTCATTACAGCTGTTTCGTGACTGTTGTTTATTTGTATTGTAACATTACTTACAACTCGTTCTTTTAATTCCTTGCAGGACAATGCTAGTCAAGTTAGTCTTTCCCTTTGGGAATCAAGTTTTCTTGTATTGTGCAGATTATTATTCTTATTTTTTTTTTTTACTATTTTTTTTATGATATCTTAAAGTTTTCTGATTTGTAATCTCTATCATTGGATATGTTGTGTTTTATCCAATAGTTCCCAGTTTTCAAAGTTTCTTCCGCTAAAGACCAACTGTGGTTTTAACTTTATTGGAAGTTTTCAATGCAGGACCAATGCAGCAGATTTTCATAGTGGTATCACTTTACTAAAGTAAATGACCTGAATACTTCTTTCACCATTGTGAATTATGTTTTACTATGTCAAAGAAACCTACGAGACACAGACAATGTCAAAGCTACTAAGATAAATAACCAATATCAACCAAATAATAAGTCAACAAGTAGATGTGAGGCTTAAATATATTTATTGTCTACGTTTCAAGAAAAACAGAAATACAAAAAAAACTACCATTGTAAAGTTTAGACATAAGTCAAGACAACAAATAAAATGATAACACATGTTTAAAAACATTTCCCCCATCAATATTTAATATAAGCTTGCACATATTATCAGTATATCTACAAAGAAACCGCTGGCTTCCTTGTCTTTTCAGCATGTATGGGAATGTTATGTAAACACAAATGGCACACATAATGTTTCACTAACTATTCATACAGTTACAATGACTGAAAGGATATATTTCCACAGGAATCAGCATTTCATTGAACAAAGTATGTGTACAGTTTATGATCATTTTACAAATGTCTTCACTGTACAGATCATTGTAAAAAGAATGTGAGGTGTGGTGTAGTGGTTAAAAACCCCAGACCAGCTGGGGAACTTTCTTCTGCCCACATTAAGTACATTCTTTGTTTAACATACTGGAAATGGCTCATACATTACATTCAATATGTATATAAAATATTTTTTGGTGGCAGAGGCAACACAGAAAACACTAAAGACCGAATGCAGAATAAAAGAGTCGGCCTTTTATCCCGTCTTAGCAGACTGGATGAAAACATAGAAAGTTACATTGATGTAAAAATGTTCTTTGCTGCAAGAAGGTTGCATGAATTATTATCAATATGAGATCGAGCTATCAGCATGAAATGTATGCTGCTGATACCAATGCACTTTTGAAAAGAGAAAGGCATAACAGGGTCGATTCACCCTCCTGAGTTCTTCAGTAAAACATCTCAGTGACCGATTAAACAAAAAAAGAAAAATCAATGTAATCCATGTAATTCCTGCAATTCTGACAATTCAAAGCCTTTAGCTGCACATTTTTTCTTGTCACACAATGTTCCCATAATACACCCAAGCTCAGGGCCTGGACAAAGACATGCAGAACTACCATAAACTTGCTGCAAAATTTCATAACGAAATGACAGTTTAATGTTATTATCGTGAGCAGCATAATGAGCTACAAATACTCATACTCGATAGTCATTTTTAGTTCCTCATACGTTGCCTATTGATGTTTGATTCTAAATATTTACAAACATTTGTGGAACATAAACACTCTTTGCTATGGTGTTTTGCAATACATCTCCCATGTTTTTTTCGCTTATCAGGATAATGTTGTTTTGTCCATATTATATAAACAAAATAAATACATTCTACTACTGTCTGGCTAGTACAAACACTTACTTTTTGAACACAGTGTAGTAAACTCCACGAGGAAAACCGGAAGCTGTGCTTAAAAGCCCCGGAAAAAGCTATTGAATGAATCTAGATTTTTATTTTTGGTCAAACTCCTGTTTCCAAAGTGAAGAATGTTTACTTTGTTAGTGTAAAACAGCAACATTTAAAGTGTCTTAACCACAGAGGTACTGTCAAATGGTTAATGGGAGTTGTAGTTATTGGATTCAATTCTCTAATCACTGTTAGAAATTAAGTTGGCCAAACTTTATTTCCCAATATAATACTAGATGAATATTCAGCTGAGATTATGGACAGAATACTCAGCTTTCAGAAAGATGTCCTCTGTGAGAAACTAAACTGATCAATGAAAGCTAGTGGAACAAAAGCCAAACCATAAGTGGGCATGGCTTCAGCTCTGTATTGATGGATATCTTTTGGAAGCCGACATTAGTCTTTATTAGAGGAGCTGCTGTGCCACATAAGGGATTTCTGCACTGACTTCATCCATTGCCGTTATGGCCGCTGCTTGGGCAAGACATGCACACATTGAGATTTCTAATGAGATACTGTACTAATGAATATTAATTATTTTTAAACACTACAGAGAAACATGGGCACAAATCAAGGACTGTTTTTAATGAGATGAATTAACCTGAATCACAATTAATCGGTTTAGTTGACTCTGAAAAGAGTTTGTGTATGTGTGGGTGTTTCTAAGTGTGTTTGGCATTGTTTCCTTGAATCTACTCACAACAATGTATGCTGCTTCTGTAGTTGATTTGTGCATGTGGTAATGTCATTGTTGGTATTTTCCACAGGGGCGAGGTTGGCTATCGTGCCGGTCGTGGCCAGCGGACGGTCCGTGGCGAGGCCGTGGCTGTTCTCCTGCAGGGGCCACATTTCCTGCCAGGTGAGCGACGGATGATGAGGTGGGTGACCGCTGAGCAGAGGCCTCTTCTGCCTGTAGTTAGCCCATACCTGCAGAATGGTCTCTTTGAAAGGCCGTGTGGTCAGAGTGTACAGGATGGGGTTAAGGGCACTGTTGATGGGCAGAATAAAAATGACCACCCATGAGCTGATGGTACCTGCCGAGAAAGAAAAGACACAGAGAGGAAGAAGTCAAACAGAGCTGGCATATAGTCCGTTTTAAGAACATTCATTTTAACAGGGTTATGAGTTGGGAGAATACTTCAACAAAAACCCTTTTATCAATCTATTTATATAATAAATGAGAATGTATTTTAACCCAACAGGGGACATAATTAGGAAGCCACAGCTCAGCAGGTTTATATATATACAATGGATTCTGCACATCACTAATGGGCCATTTGGGTATACAGTGCAAACAGCACTAAGGTTGTAGTTGAATGCTCTTCATACAGCGATAAATACCTTTTAAAAACACCTTTAAAACTAAGTGGGAATAGCTGCTAGACCAGCTGTACCCCTCATCTCCCTGTAAGCTTGGAAGGTGGCTCTAAAATGTTACAATATATTTTACTCATGCTATTGTGTCATTGCTCCTTATGAAAGCTGAGAGCAATGAAGAACTGCTACAAAACATGTATAATAAATGGAATAAAGATATTGGTATGGTAGATAAAAAAATCAAATAAAATATTACCACTAATTAAAATTTAGTTTTACTTAATTAATTATAACTGAATGACAAGAATATAGTTTAAAATGTGGCACTCAGGCTACATCCACACTAATGTTTTTGATTTAAAACAAAAACGATCTACGTCCACACAGGTGTTCCAGCACGGTTTTAGAAAGGATTTCCTTCCATACCAACACACCTGAAAAACAAATACCACATGACTATTCACGGACACTGGGCATGCGGGTGCCGTTGTAAACAGGAAGTAGATTAGTTGCTTAGTTACAGAAATTACAACAGAGTATTGTTGTCCACTTGAATAGATAAAAGGTTGGGCTACGCTAGGTTTACGCTTTTTTCTCTCTTTTTTTACGTTTACCTCGGCGTAAACGTAATAGTAGATCTGAGATTGTGTGCTTCTCTGTCAACTCTTATGAGAAAATTGATGTTGTGCTTTCCTTATAAAAAATAACTGTACTGTTGTGTAGTAACTCCAGAATCGGATAACTAAGTATCTAACAAATGGTGATTGTAAAACAGAAACGTAGTAGTGTGGATGTGGCCTCAGAGTGACTCCCTCATACATTTGGGGGGTTTGAGGGTGATAAGTATGAAAATGTGAAATTATGAATTTCCATTTCTTGTCATGAAACATATGTATCATACCCAGACCCTAATTTACTCAATTAAAAAGATAAAATAATTCTTTGTCCATTTTTATGCACATTTTCTGACATAAATCGCCACTCAATTCAATGACACACGGCAAACTTTTCAGAGTCACATTGCTAGCCTACTGAGGGCTTGTATTTGATACTTGAAACGTAGAACCAGTCGAGTATTCCTTTAAATGGTTATAGCACTTCTACTGTACCGGGAATCTCCACCTGCAGCAGTGACAGGATCTTGAGGATGAAAATGGGGATCCAGCAGAGGGAGTCCGTGATGACGATAGAGAAGAACCTTTTGGCGATGGTAACCTCTTTCTTGATGTGGTTGCTGTATTTAGTGGTCTGAGTCCCTGTTCTCTGGATGTTATAGAACATGCTTGCATAGGCTAAGACAATGATGAGGAATGCCACCAAGTTTAGACCTGCAGAGAGATATTTGGTTAATTTCTGGATTGCCATGCAACTGCTGTGGCACATATTTGCATAATTATAGCAAAGCTATGCATATGAATACAAAAATGCTCACTAAATAGTAACTGTGCTTTTACAAATAGCTTCAGAGAATGAGTGAATAAATAAAAACAATCAAGTAAACACAAGAAAAAAGTTTAAAAGGACTATTGCAAGATCAAATGCCCACCCAGGAAAATGACGATGGAGTAAACATGAGCCCAAAGTGTCTCTGGCTGCTCTGAGTGCAGCGGGAAGCAAACTCCATTAGTCCCGTAGAAGTTGCGAAATAGCCCCTTGCAGACCAGCGGCAGAAGGGCAATAATAAAGCCAAACAGCCATATCCCCAAAAGGATGGTGACAGTTCGTCTCCAGCCAGGTGTCAAGTACTGGAAAGGGTAGACGATGCAGATGTATTTCTCCAGAGTGAGGTAAGTGAGGAGAAGGACGGATACCTCAGTGGACAGCATGGCCAAAGAGCCGATGACCTGACACTGGCTGCTGTCCATCCAGGCCTGAGCGTGCCGGTTGTACTCGCCGCGGAACTTCAGATCATACGCACCAATCATGAAGAGGTAGATACCCATCAGTCCGTCTGCACCTGCAAGGAAGGAGAGTTACAAATTACAGAACAACATATTCAGAGGATTTACCGACTGTAAAGATGTCTGATTTATACGACCCTGCAAGGATGCATTCAGATCTATGAGAGGTTTAAAGTGTAACTTCACCCCCAGGTCTGAGCCTAATTCCATCCGCTTTAACACATGTTCATTCACCCATTCACACACTGATGGCAGTGGGCTACCACGCAAGGTGCCACCTGCCCTTCAGGATTAACTAACCATTCATATTCACACATACACCAATGGCACAACCTTCAGGAGCAATTTGGGGTCAAGCGTCTTGGCCAGGGACACATCGACATGGACTACTAGCGGAGCCGGGGATCGATCTTCTGATTGAAGGACGGCCCGCTGTACCACTGAGTCACAGCCGCCCCCAAAACAGTAAATGCCATGTTGAGTCATTTCCAACTCATGAAATGCCAATTTTAATAACTGTGGTAAGAAATGTCAATATTAACTCCAGCATTGATGCGTTTCATCCAAGTGCAGTCATACCATTTAGTTTACCGCTTAAAAAACATGTTCAACTGTGCAGTACCTATTTGATTAAACCTTGAGCACAATGTCTGCTGAATTTATTTGAACGCAAAATATAAACACCCAGACTTTCTCATAAAGCAGCTCTCCTTAAAGCAGTGCTCCTTAAAGGGAACCACAATGCCTTTACTTAGCGGTGACAACAGAAGCAAACCATGTACACATGGATCTTCAAAGGCTTTCGGTCTATGACAGATACTTCACCTTGTAAATCCATGCATAATAAAAAGGAACCAAGGACAAACCACTACATGCTCACATTAAGCTACACCTTCAATAAAGGGAGAAAAATGACAGCAACGAGTGCAGAGAGCATCATGCTTTGATGATAAGAAAGAAAGACAGGTAGAAACAAACTCATTGCATTAGAACTAAAAAAATATTTTACATGCCGAATATGTAGAATATAGACTATATATCTATGTATATATATAGATATATAGATAAATGTTGACTAGGCAGTAATCATGTGTCCATACTTACACAAACTTATGTAGGGCTTTATTCTGTTCACCTAGTGTAAAGACTGGGTATGCACATTTCTGCTTTCATGCATATCCTGTTTGCATTAAATCTTCACAGATGTTTTAGCATGAGCCCCAAGCCCTACATTTAGTAAAAAAGTTCATACTCAAAAAACTAAGAACCACATGTTGTTTTATCTTACTCCTATTCTCTATTCTCTCTCTGGCAAAAAGTGTTTCGCTGACAATTTGTCAGAGCTGAAATTGAACTCACAGTTTAAATCCGAGAGGAATTCTCCTCTGCTTCATCAGTCACTACTTGATGTTAAATAATGTGCTTAAATACATTACCCAAAACCCACTTGATAATAGTTCCTTTGATATGGAAACATGCAAATGCTCTTCAAAGAGCATTTTTTTAAATTCCACACAGGTATATCATCATCAAAGACTCCCTGTTTGTTTTTTATCTTAATATTGGTCCTGTGAAAATTGAAGGGACGGCTGAGGTTAAGCTTTGTTGTGCTGGATAATTCAAATTCATAGCTGACACATAACTCCAAATGTCATTCAACGTAATTATTTCGTAATTTCGTGTTTCTTTCCCCCGTGAAGCTGTTTTTAGAATTGATATTTAAGCATTTACTTATGACATACATTCAGTGTGCTCTTATATGAAATAGGAAGTACATCAAAGTAAAAGACTAAAGTTGACGTCTGGCTGACTCAACTGGGCTCAAAGTCAGCCATCTGTTGATTTACTATTAATTAGAAAAAAAAACCGAGTGTTTGGGAAAGAAAGGACAGATAAAGAGATGGTAAATAATAATGAGTAATAAATGTGTGAAATGACTCTTGTTCCGGCTCTAAACCACAATCTCGGTGACTCAAACTTTATCTTTGTTTACGACTTCTTCCTTTGCAGACTTGTTCCACTTCTTTAATAACTAGATTAAAAACAACATTCAGACACATCCTGCCTGCACAGGGAGACATAATCCATTGTTGCTAAAAAGAGTGCAAATTTTGCTCGCTTTAATTACCTTCAGCTCTGTTTTTGTCTGGATCTCAGCCACCAGAAATTAGTGCGGTACTGAAAACAGTACACACTGACATTCGATTGAGCAATTTTTTAAAAGGTCAGCGTATTAGGCAAGTGAGTCCCAATATGAGATAATGAATAACAACTGCCATCCTCCGCTTGGCTGTCAATGTGGATGTAGTAGGAAAGAGAGCTGATATCAGCTATGACAGAATTTCTGCTTTACATATTCGGAGCTCTTAGATCTCAATTGCTTTGGAACTTTTCAGTCCATATAGGATCCTTTATATGTGACTAAAAGCTCAGCATAGGCATATATTAATGTGTTGTTAGGACATTTATCTCCGGATATCTTTTGTGCTTCTATGCTTTCGCTCTCTGCTCGAGAGATCAAAGTGGAATGAAATTCTATCTTGGGACTAATAACCATTAAGGTAATGTAAGAAAGCTGGTTTTTATACATAGATCATTTAGTGACTTCCTATAGCAGCAGTTTATGTGCTTTATATTCTCTTCAACAGCATACTGTCATGAATTCAATTTCCTCCTGTGATGTATAATAACACGGTGAGAGCCATACTGTATGTAAATCCGGCGCAAACATGCCAAAACTTAAAGGAAAATTCATTACATGATTTTCACATGAGTAACTGCAGCCTATTAAGAGTGCCAGATCTGAGATTGGGAGCATTTCGATTGCCTCTCAGATGCTCTGAACATGTCGATGGAGAGCCGGTGGCTCACAGCTAACGGTGCTTCCCGTGTTTACCTGAGGGGGAACAGGAGAGGCCCGAGAAAATGACTCTACATCTAACTTGATTTAGATTTTACTTGAGTTTATGGTCTCATTCACCAATTTCAAGTCTTCTTCAATCCAGCAAGATGTAAATTTAATAAATTATGGTCAATTTAGAGTAAAATAGACCATAAAGTGGAGTATGCTTCAGGACGGGCTTGCTTTGATTTACCAGAGCCGTATACGGCGTCTCTACGTCACTCCTCCACTTTCCAAATATTTCATTATCTTGGCAGACAAGCGAGCCAGTGAGAGTGAGTATTATTCAATCAAACTGTTATCCTTGGGCAATTTATTTGGTTCAATTTTATGCTATGAATAATTTCTTAGAATTTGTGAATTTCTTTCATTCAGTGAGGGAAAATATCCCATTGAAGAGATCAAATATTTTTTACATACTCTAATTCATGAGCAGGCCAGTGTGTGTAATATAAACTCAATGTTGATGAAATGCACCGATAAGCACATTGGGAACTCTTTTCAAATTTCCCACCAACTTCTTTTAAGTTTGTTTACTTCAGAATATTAAAGTATTTTGCATAATTTGTCACTTCTGATGTATCCATAATTACTGACTACATTCAGGTCAATAAACATATTGCCACAATTTTATGATAATTATAAAAATATGTTTTTGGGCTGCTAATACTACACCCTCTTTCCCCTAGTGACTTATTTGGCTAATACTTGTTATGTATACATTGTAAGTCATGTTTTATGATGGTAAACTAGATAAAAGCTAGTTTCCACTACATCCCTCCTTTAGTTGCAGTGTGACTTACAGCAGAGAGAAATGATGCACATGGCATGGAGTTTGTTCTCTGATCGGATGTACGAGCGCATGCAGATGACGAAGATGTTGCCGAAGCAGGTGGTGGCAGAGACCACCCACACGAAGACCCTCAGCACGATGTTGGCCAGCAGGTCCTCGAAGGACGAGATGCCGTCGGTGTTGGGTTTGCAGCTGCGCACATGAGGAGCGTAGCCGCAGTACTGGAATTTCTTGAAGTAGCTGGGATTGTAGATTAAAGAAAGTGTCAAGTTAAGCAAAAGATAAGGGAGTCTATTTATGTACAAATGCAAGATTTAGTGTCCTTACAGGCTGGTGTGCACTCCACACTCTGTTACAGGGTTTTTCTTTTCATAAATTGAGACAGTTGGAAAGTAAAAAACAGAAAGGTTTGGGTGGTTTTGACTGAGGATTTGATTTTGTGATTATATACAAGGCAAGGGAGATTCATTTTCACTCTGTTGCATCCATTCCAGGACCTGCATGGGCTAAGGCTGTTTTACCCACAGAGAAGATGGATTACACTAAACTTGACTTAATCATCTTCCAGTCAGAGGAGAAGCCAGACCGTCTCGATAAGCCTCGCTCTGGACTCAAGAGTAGAAATACATGTGAAAGGCCTCCAGTCAACGCCAAAAGACGAGGATTAACAGTACCAACATAGAACATGACAATGGCGTACTTACATATGAGTCAAGTATTTGAGAGGTTCAAACATCCTCCGTTGTATGTTTCCAATTTCTACCCCTTCTATGCTCCTTGAGAATATAAAGACATACAAACAGAGACACGCTATAATGTCCTCAAATGCACAACAGGTGTTTTCCTCAAAAGGTTCTCAACCAATACTTTTTCAAGGACTGAAAAGGAAAAAAAATTAAATTGGACAAAATACATTTTCTTTCATTTGTTAATCCAGAATGTGACGCTTGTGTCACAAGAAGAAAGAGTGCATACTATCCGAATGACAGTAACGAACCATCATGCAGCCAATGCTGTGACCCTAACAAAATGGGACACGGTTGCAAGAATAATTACCTCCTCCCATCCTATCCAGTGCATTTGTATGTTTGCTATGTATGAATTCAGCCCTTTTATAATCTTAGCTCCCACACAAAGTGCTTTACAACACAAGTCAGCCTTTACCCATACAAACACATTCTACACTGTTGGCAGAGACAACCTACAAAGAACATACTGCAGTTATTTTTAGACATTACACACCCTGAGCACATCAGCACATGCATTCATTGAGTGATGTCAGAGAGAGATGTCAGAGCAAGGAACTGCCCATGGACCGGGGAGCACTTGGGGGTTCGGTGCCTTGCTCAAGGGCACCTAGGCAGTGCCCTAGTTTTAAATTAGTCGTCCAGTGTGTAGCAACATATACTTACAATGACTTAAGTTTATGCAACTTGTCAAAGTGGTCAACTTGGAGCTCCACGATGGGATTGTATGATATATTTCTAGAAGATAAGAAACCCTCAATTAGATAACATGGAAATAAATCCCATTTATTATTGACATAATTTCTGCATGTCAAAATTGTTCATGCACATGCATATCTTGAAGATGTGTCCTTGCATTATTCCTCTTTAACTGGCATCTTAATATCCACCCACTACACTGTTGAGACTCCTACACCTTAAAATTATCCTTTTGATTTTCACAAGATCTAAACCCAATTTATGTTACTATTTATGTTCTGCATCTCATCTGAAATAGTCATTCATGTATTAACAACCAGTAGATAAATCTCTAGATAGTAGTTGTTATAAGTAGTGGCGGAGTCCGTCATTCCTACACTGGATTCAGATTGCATAAGAATGAGGGGTTCACAGGAAAAATGTAGCATGTAATCCAACTCAATTTTATATAAATGAACATTGTTCACTCTCTTTACAATGTCTTAAGTTACTGCTAATGAAAACCCAACACCTACTGCTTGGGGGAAACACATGGTGGCTTTTATTGTGAAGCAGCCATAAGTGTTGGTCACCGTGGTCAGTACTAATCTAGGAGAGATTATTTTGTATTTACTAATCACTTTGAACCTCTATCTGCTCTAAACATACTTCCCATTCTATGGCTAGTCCCTGACAGCAACAACAAAAACTCCTGCTAAATATTCATGAAATAGCAATGCTTGAAAACAGATCTGTACATCATGGTGTAATTGTGTAAGCAGAACTCACAGTTGCAACAAATCCCCCAGCAAGACAAAAAGATTGGGAGGGATCGCCACCAGTCTGTTGCTGGATAGATCCCTGCACGCCGAGACAAATCCAATCGGTTCGACAAAAACACAGAACAATAAACAGATATTGATTACTGGGTTTCTGACAGATGTCCACTGATCTTAAAAAAAAAATCCAACTTGTGTAACTCTTCCTAAGTACAGGGTGAGGATTGCATAATACACTAACAACAACACTCCTGCAGTAAATGCTGCTCTATAACTTGCTATATTCTGCTGTGGGTTACATGTTTAAAAGGAGAGTGCTATGGTGACCTGCTGATTCATTGTTGGTTTAGTTTTTTTCATGGGATTTGTTGGCAAAAAGAAAACGGAATATTGTCAAATGATTGGACGGGCTGATCACTGATTGCTGTCGCGATGTAATGAGAATTTCAACAAATGTAACAAAAAATGTTTTTGAAGAAGATTATAAACTCCAACTTTAATAACCTGCTGAATTCATCCTCTGGAGACCATAGATAATCCTAACAAATTTAACAAAAATTCAACCTGTAGATTTTAGGAAACTTTTTCAAGGGGAAATTTGGGGCTGACACAAAGGTCAGACACTCGGCAAAATAATCCTTGGGCACCAAAAATGTATCTACAATCTGCCTAGAAGTGCGTTTTTCACACGTTTTTCTGCAGATAGCACATCTTCAGAATGCTTCACATTTAAATTGCATCGCATTTAACACATAACGCATTTGCACAATGAAACAAAATGAACTTACAATTCTCCAAGCTTTTGTAGGACTGAAAAAGCGTGTTCGTGTATATGGCTGATCCTGTTCTGCTGTAGAACACTGGAGAAAAGCAATAAATAAAAAATTTAAAATACTATTATCATACTTGTTGATCTACCTATTCACATCTAATGAAATGTCAGCATTGATTCCATTCATAAGCTTATCACATTTAAAGAAACGGAGAGTGATTTGCAGGCATATCACAAAAATTCAGTCAAAATCTTGAAGCAAAAACTTTGCCATGGATTGAATTATGTAAATATATACTTACAGAACTGTCAGCATACTGCATGAGCAGAATGAGACATTTCCAATGTTTTCAATTAGATTTCCTTCCAAATCCCTGCAGGAGCATGTTATGAAATGTACACACAGAGAGGAATTATCAGACACATACTGCGCACAAACGCACACACGCACGCACACACACACAGATCATTAAATGACATGTCAGCTTTTGATATCTTGACATCCTACTTACAGCCAGTTCAATCTTGGCATTTCCCGACAGATGTCATCCAGCTTTGCCAAAGAGTTGTTCATCATAACCCTGTCAATCAGCGAGACGCAATGTAACAATGTGTAGTGCACTTTTCAGAAGGAGCAACACTCACTCAATCTCAACAGATCAAAAAAAACTCTTAAAACCACAATATTACGTAGATGTTTGGACAAGGAATCACATCAACGCAAAACGGGAAAATGGTATAGAAGAAAAACTCACAGTAAAACGAGGGAGTTCAGTCCGGAGAATGTCAAGGACGATATTTGATGGATATCGTTATTTTCTAGGATCCTTCAACAAATAACAGGATATGTAGGAGAACAAAATCCACTTTATCAGTATGAATTATTACAAAACTGGACTTCTATGCCTATGGCAAATCAATATTTACAGAAAGTATAATATCCTAATATACTATGCATGCAGCTTTTTATATTCTTTATCCGTCGGTGAAGAATACACATACAACCACTCCAGCTTGTGCAGGTCCTGGAACACCCCCGGCATGAGGACAGATATCTTGTTATAGCTCAGATATCTAAGAGAGGAAAGACGAGTTTGGTTTGGTCATCATGCTGAATAGACTGATAGGAAAACTTGTAACCTTTTGCTTTTATTGCACTTACTGTATATCTATGCAAATACAAATAAAAAGGTCTGCTCACTGTTGTTCCGAGCAAAGTGATGTTTCGAGCAAATGCTCTTTTACAGACTGAGTGATATCAACAGATACGCCGTCTTTAAATGCACACTCTTGTCACATGATAATACTTGTGAACCACACTACCCACACAAAACGCAATATACTAAGAAAAACACATAATATATAGGTAAGAACCTCACAGCTCATAAGAAAAACATCAAGCCAGGCGCTGTCATGCCTATATCTATATGGACAGAATTAAATAGAGGCGCCTCTATATCCAACGTAGGATGTCCCAAAAACATATAGGAACAATAATCTACACTACCAAGCCCACGGATATTGACAAAGGAAAGGAACAACATCTACATCTGGAGTCAGCCAAGTACATGGGAAATCTCACCATCCTACATCTCTTAAGAAGAGCCTCCCTATCTCACAATTCAACCGGATCAGACGGATTTGCAGTTTTGTTGGGGCTATTCAGGAAAAATCTGCGGTTTTCCTGGACGGCTTCAGAAAACTAGGCTACGGGGAAGAGTGGATCATTGAGGCGGCTACACGGTTCGACAACAAATCTCAAACTGAATGTCAGAGCAGAGAGAAATCAAAGGAACCTGACTCCGGAATGACCTGCTGTCATTCAGCGCTCACCGGTAGGTAAAGACATTGAGGGTGTTGTAAAGAAACATTGGTATGTTTAGATACAGATCCTTCACTGAAAAGGGTTTTAACATCCCTTCTTGTGTTGTGTAGCACTAGTCCTGATTGGACAGCCTTTGCAGTTTGCTGGTGAGAGCAGACACCCCATGTAGCCTTACATTGTCCTGTCTGTAATACTGAGTATATATAGCATTTCAGTCAGAAACACTTACACCAAGGAATTGACTTGGCAAATGTTTACACATGTCGATAGAAAAAAGGGAGCTCTCAGAGAATCCAAGCAGCAGTGAGGATTCTGCTCAGAGAACTATTCTCCCCTAAATAAACACACATGCCAGTTACATCCACAGTAATATAAAACATACTAAATAAGGAGGTGGTTGGCGATGCAGCAGCACTGCCATTTGCTGTTTTAGTGTTTTGTACACTTGCACACTACCTAATAAATTAATAGTGAGAAGTGACAGTCTATCATTTTATGAGATACTATACCATGACTATTACCACGCCATAAAAAAAACCTTTAAAAAAAGTCTATGGCCTTCCTCAATTTAAGAAATTGTTCGTCGACTCACACACGATTTTGTCTACAGATCTGTAAAACTGAATTACTGCACGAAAAATCATGCAAAAGAACCAATTTAAAACTTGTGTTTTCCAAAGATGTGCTCTTCATTTTTTCGTGTGAAATAACGTCATTCAGCATGAAAAAAAGCAAAAAGAACGACTCATTAGACGACCAAAGGAGGGCCGCTCTAAAAAGTCAAAGTATAGTGTGTCATAAAATATAGTTAAGAATAGTGTGTATATAAATGTTGTTAAACACGTTATATAAGTACCATGTAATAGTACTACTATCAGTACTTTATTACTGAATGGCCTGTGTCAGAAAAATGAAGAAACTTACAGTCTTGTTAGATTATAGAGCCCTCTGAATGCGTCAGGACTCACATCTCGAATTCTGTTGTGCTGGAGATATCTATATAAAAAAAGCACAAAACTGTTTGTGAATCATTTGGATTCCAAATAAACAATGAAGAAAAATATTAGATAATCATTGAGCCTGTTGGTTTAATTAAAGACACACATACAATGCTTGAAGTTGATTGTTTAAGTTTACACAAAGAAATATTCATAATTGGGAATTCAGCCGAGCTGAGAGAAATTTGTATCCGATACCCGACTGTCATGGTCGAATACTTGGCATCCTCGTTTATAGCACATACTGTGAGTTCAACAAACCACCGCTGAGAGCTGTGTTTTGACTCTTTGTGTATTTCACACACCTGGTGAGTATTTCTGATGTTTATTTATGCACATCTCTGGGAAGTTTTTCAATCCGGTCAAATATTCAGAGCAGTCTGAACAGTCTGAGGGAGCCTAAGGGTTCCTGGCGGAGGATTAGTCTTATTCTCCTGACGCCACGTGGAGGTGGTACTGTGTGAGGTTGACAAACAACGCAAGCCGGCAATGAATGGGTCCATGCTCGGAAGAGAACAATTGCTTCATTCAAAGTTCCCAGCAGTCCTCGTAGCTGTATACACTTATCAGCTTTGTAGTTGTGGAACTCATTTATTTCCATTTTCAGTCAAAGGGCGGTCATCATCTCGGCTCTTTGGTATCAAACAAGGCAGTATATGCTTCGCTGAGTTAATGTTGTAGGCTCCCATGCATGCTACAAATACTTATTCACTATATATGGTGCTTCTCAGACCTAGAAAGAAGACTGACTAAAGGACAATAAAGGATAAAATGCAATAAATAAATAACAATTAAAAGAATACATGGTGTGTATTTGTATGCAATCCATAATTCATGGAACACTCACAGTTTTTTTAGGCTCTGGTACTGGGAGAATGTGTTTGCTTTCAGTTTCTGGAGCCGGTTCCTTTGTAGCGACCTGAAGGATAAAAAGAGGCTCAACATCAGAATATCAAATAAGGTTTACACTGCAAACAACCATGATCATGATTCAGTACTGTTGCATTTGAACAGCTGATCAGCTCCTCCTCTGTCAAGGTTATAATTCTAACATTCAGGTTTGAATTATTCAAATTTCTAACAAATGGGGCTTTTGAGCCTGTGGATCACATTTCCATTAACCTAGTCGCAAAAGACAAGCCCTTGTAAATCCAAAAGTAGCCCCCTTTTATAACACATCATGTAAAACTCACATTCATCAGTGGCTGTACACAGACATTCGGGTATCTTGTTTCTTTTAACCCACGAAATGTGTAACTGTAACAACCCGGTCAGTTTTGGGACTGCCTAGATCCGAAAACGTGTGATTCAACAAGCCCCTTCCATACAGGCTCAGAATATATCTGCCACCATCTGAGCAGCTCCACCCTCGGCTTGAGAACTACCTTTGCAAAGGTGCATCATATCATCATTTCTCACAAGCCAATCAGAGAAGACTTGGCTTAAAGAGACAGGCGCTAAAACAGAGCATTTCTTATTGACATTAAAGCATGTAAACATGTTCTAGCAAAACACAAAATACAAGTATGAACCTGAAAATGAGCATATGTCCATACTGACTGACAATTAAATAAGTCAGTCAGATATATAATATTTCAAAACTTTAAATATATTCTCACATTTAGATAACACAGCAAAGAAATAAAAACTAAATTGCCCAGAGTCATTTACCAGAAAATCGATTAACACGGCAAAATATGGCCTCCTGGTGTTCTTAATACCATTTTATCATCTCAAAGTGATTCAGCTGATGAACCAGTGGATTTATCTGTTGATTCCAAAGCTTTTAACGGATTAAAGGCTGATTAAAGGCTCAACCCTTCACACACTGCCACGTCAAACACTTGGAAGAGGACAGTTTCGGGGCAATGTAGGATTTTCTCACTGTTAACACCGTCTCCTTGGGCTCACCGTTCTCTAACATTGTATTTCTTGGCCAAGGTCCATTTCTGTGGCATCACTTAAAGTACTCGGAGGAGTATTGGTTAACAAACAAAAACACTTATGCTTTCATGGTAAATAACGTAAGAGGCCTTTTTAAAGTCCTTCACCCTTGGCATGCTTTTACTTTGGGAGTGTCTGACATTGTTGTGTCTCCTCCCTGGTGTTGTGATTGTACTACGTGATTCTGTATGACCTGGGTTACACTGTATAAGGCAGAGTGAATGTAAATTACTTTAACCTTTTGGTATATTTCTGTCCATGCTCACATGCTGTGCCAAAAGCTTCTCTCATCAAGTTGTTATATAAGTGGAGATTGACCTTAATAAGTACAAGTTTTCCACTTCCCTTATCAAAGCATGTCGGGCCTCATGCAAGAACATTAAAAGTACTCTTATCCTAAATTTCTCGTACTGATTTTTCCGTGAGGTTTGCTCGTTAACCAAACTCTCTAAACTGCACAGACTTGTCATAAATCCCTTGATTCAGCCTGATGAATTTCACTAGTTCATGAGGAAGTGCGCGTTTCAGAGATTTGATCATTAGCATTAGATAGGCAATGATTAGTTGATAAGTTGATTGACAGAAAATTAAACTGCAACTATTTCAATGATCAAGTAGTTTTTTTTCAAAGCAAAAGGACCGAATATTTGCTTTTTCCAGCTTCTCAAATGTGAAGATTTTGATTTCCTCTAATGTGAACTGAATATCTTTGGGGTTCGGACTATTTGTTGGACAAAGCAAGACATTTGAAGACGTCACCTTGAACTGGTGACATCTTCAAATGTCTTGCTTTGTCCAACAAATAGTCCTAAAAAACTGATTTGCTACTAAGACTTGCTGATTTCATAATATGATCTTTGTGCTAGAACAAACTGTTGAAGTGTTGTTCAAGGTTTGTGAAGATGGCGCTGTGTGAAAAGCAATATGTGTGTATGTTATCCATGTGTGACAAGCTTATCGTAAATGACCCTGTACCACCACACTGCTTGTGTTTAGCAGTATATATGACAAAGACTCAGAGGCAGACCCTTGAGCAGCCTTGATCCATGTACTCTGTATGTCTTTCAACTCTGTTCCTTCTTGCAAGAATAAATGTCCTGTGATTAATGATTTTTACATCGGCCTCGAGTGAACAGACAGCATTCAAATTGCACTTAGTGACCACTCAGAGCACTTTACAACAATAGACAGCATTCACCCATTCACTAACAACACGGGGAAGGCGGGACCCCCGATTGCCACCGGGTATTTCGCACAATGAGGAAGAGTCAAGTTGCTTGTGAAAGTAACAAATAAACAGATAGATTACCAGTCACTGGTGGGAGTCTGAACTCTAGTGCTCTTTTGTTCTAAAACAAAATTCACATGGATGACAAAAGTCTCTTGCTTTGGTCAGCTGCGCTTTAAACTCACAATGAGAGACGGGCTCTTTGACCATTTCTAGGCAGTGAGGTTCAGAAGGGAGAAAAAATGCAAAATACTATGCCACCCAAATATGCCATAAAGCAAATGATTCCGTGCCAATGACAAAGCACTTGTAAGAGATAATGAGGACAGGCCAATCTGCCTGGTAATTGCTTTGATATTCCAGGCCACATAAAAACAGCCCAAATTGCCCCATAAAGTCTGAAACAGGCTATTGTACTTCCATCAAACATCGACAAACTGTAATAACTACAGGGTTACATGTCCTTGTCTACATGTGAAATAGTATTTTGTACCATTGTCCCAAATTAATGAAATCTTGAAATATAAACTTCTCCAGATGTAAGAAACCAAGTGTGTGAGGCTGGCTCTCATAAGTCTTTCAATGACGTACATTACTCATCAGCTGAATGTGAGGGGTTTGCATTAGTCACTATCACCAGAGATTCATCAGTAATTCTGGCTTCAAGTAAATCCGGCTTCTCACATGCTGTGGCAGTCACAGCCAGGAATGGAGGCTTTCTGAGGATGAATTGAGCTTTAAGATGCCACAAAAACTCACATCATGGTGACATTCATTGCCACCACTGGGATGTCTTGAAGCTCTGTGCCGTCACAGTCCAGCTCCAGGTCTCGGCACTGGCAGAGCTCAGGAATGACACCCAGCACTGGAGAAATGGAGGGGAGAGAGATGGGACATCAGAGGACACTTCAATCAACTGGTCATGCACCGTCAAAGTGTCGAGACTTGAGCGGTTTGGCTCAATGCCAACTTTGTCCTGCTGGAAGAAGTCCTGAGATTAAAGTAGCAGAGAAAACAATAAAAGCAGAATTCAGTAAGAGACTTGCAGGACAAACACAAACACAGGTTGGAAATAGTTGATAAAACAACCAGGTTTCTCAATATTGCATATTGAGTATTCCTGGTTTAAGACAGCTTTGATTATCTTTCATTAAATCCCAGTATGGATATGCGATGAAATGGAGCAGATAAGATTATCTAACCAGGCATTCCTGAATCCAATGAATGCAAATTATCTTTGAGGGCACATACGTATTAACCGAATGCTTCAATTTGATAGGCAAACTTATTTTCCTTTGCGGAGATTATTACACATTTGAGACAAGTCATGTTTAGCTCCCCTCCCAGCGAACTGGATGTAACAGAGTAACTACTTACTGAGGCCAGTAAATAAAAAAATAAAAAAATAAAAAAAAAATGATCGGAATATCCTGAGCAGGTCCACACGAAAGGAAAGGTATTTTTGATAATTAGATATTTGCTGAATAAAACCATTATTTGCACAACTCTTTGCTCCAGGTATGCTTACTTTCAAATAAACCCAATTTGCCATCTAATAAAACAAAGAAAACCATCTCCTTACAGACAAAGATGAACATGGATCAACAATGGGGGAACTGCAGAACACATATCTTGTTGATAGTGCTTCAGACTCACTGTGAATGACACTAGACTCTATTGCCCCTCTGAAAGAGAAGATAATAAAACCAAGGAAGTTCGCTCCATGTTGCAAACATCACCACAACTTGAAAGGATATGGCGTTCCACCAATTTGTAAGAATCTCGGATAGTTTGGTGATATAGTCTTGAAACATAAACGAAGGCCCGCCGTAATGCCAGAGAAAAATAATAAAGACAAATAGGAACCCCAGGTTTCTCTTCAGCACTGTAGCCAGGCTGACAGACCTCAGTAGTAGTGACTTCATGACCTTCTTTAATGATAAGATTATAACTATTACAAACAAGATTAATAATCTCCTGCCCTCAACCAGTACCGATCAATCCTCAACTATAGGAACCTTAGAAACAGTTGTAAACCCTGATATATATTGTGATGGCTTTTCTCCCATCGACGTTGACCAATTGACTTCAACAATTTCTACGTCTAAACCTTCTACTTGTCTCTTAGACCCTATCCCGACTAGGCTGCTTAAAGAAGTTTTACCTTTAGTTAGCACCTCTTTCCTAAACATTATCACAGTCCTTCAAAGTAGCTGTAATTAATTCTTTTTTTGTTGCGTTTTGTTGTTACTTTTTATCTGAAGCTCCATGATGAGAGCATAATGCATCCTGAAGTTCAAGTTGTCGCCAACCGGCCCCCATCCCATCTCCACAAAGGAAACCAACCAAACCAAGTCACTATGACACGATCCCTCACCGGCTTCCCACCCACAAACTGTATGTGATTAGGCACCCGTGCTGAAGCTCAACAGCAGCTGGTGATAAAAGCCAGACCGCTGTAGGCTCTTGCGCTGCCCACGAGTTCCTTTAATAAGAAAACAATCTGTAACACAGCAGCGATGACAACAAAAAGAAAGGAAAAAAAAATCAAGGACAGTTATATCACTGCCAGAGCAGTGACAGGTAAAAGTTATTTTCAGGAGTACCAAATTGACCAATCTTTTAATAATGCAGTTTAGAAACAGGGCAGTACTTACAGCACACATCGGACTTGGTCCCAGTGTTATAGCTGGGCATTCCAAAATAGTTGTCGAAAAGATTGGGCCACCCGTTATTATCTCCTGGAAAAGAATACAAGACAGACAAAGTCAGCGATTACAACCCATCATTTTTCCATCAAAACCAAACATCTTTTTTGAAGTATAATTTGAGGTAGTCGAAATGTCCCTCTCACTCCGTTGTGATTCACAGAATGACATTCACCTCGCCTACAGCAACACAAAGGCGAGATGAATGTTCTGTTGCTTTATGACGAATGGAGGTATAATGCAGTAGCAAACATTTATTCTGATGTTTATTTGTACAGGGATCGGTATGGAGCATAAACCAATGCCACACACCACAGAGTTTATCTTTCAACTCAAGGTGTGCTACTTCCAGGACAGTACAGAAGCAACTCAGCTTCCACTTCAATCCTTGTGAGACTTTGATGCAGCGTTTGAGGTGGTCCAACCAAACTGCTGTAAAAACCCTTTACCCTGCCCAGGCAGTCTCGTCATTTTCCAACTATCCATCAATTTTCTTCAAACCCTGGTGCTTTATGGTGACTTTCAACTTCAGCCAGGAACTAATCCTTAAGTCACTGTGCTGCTGTGTCTCAGGTAACTGTCGTTTCATCTTTATGAGCCAGCCATTTCACAAAGCCTCTGCTACTCTGTCAAATGTATTACTATCGTACATATATGGTGGAAGTTAATGTGTAAGCAACATAAGTTAACTTTGTTGGGGTTAAAAATGAATACACCTGAAAATCTTGCTCTTGCTCAAATTTAAGATAAAGAGGAATTTTCCTTGAGTAATATATCAACCACAGCGATAATAACAATACTCATTAGACCGCTAATCAGACTCTAGTGTGACCTGCAAGAAGGTATTCACCTTTTTCATTACCAAGGATCTTGTGGAATGGATGAATAATTCCATATTAAATGGACATAATGATTTCGTTATTACAGTTTCCTTAAGTCCTACATTCATTCCAGGCAGTTGTATGAAACATTCAGATTCAGTGCTCATGGTGAAATTCAAAGAAATAACTCCAACGATCATGTGAAATAACTCTGGAAGCAATACCATGAGGTTGACTTTATTTATATGTCTCAACAAGTGTCAAATGGATTGCCAGGAAATTTGGTACAGATACCTAGGTCCAACCCGATCTCATGAGAAGACATATAAATAGATATTTCCGCCTACGCATTTTTGGCTTTTTATGTGTCATTTATATGCCACTTTTTCAGGTAATTTATATAACATGGGGTTAAAGTTGTAAAACAGTTTTTTGCGTATCACTTAACACCACCTCATTACCGTGAAACATATGTGGTTAGGTCTAGGCAACAAAACCGCATAGTTAGGTTTCGGAAAAACAATATGATTCGGCTTCAAAAAACTATGTCAACTAAATAAAATACATAAACAACATAACATAAGTACGGAAAGAACAACAAATCCCATCTATGCTTTTACCAGCCCACTATAAACGGTCTCTCTCGCATTTTTTACTGCATCACATGTTGAGAGCGCATCATAGTTACGCATTTATTGCACACTAAATTACCTATTTTCATGCAGCCTGTGATCAAACCCACAGTAGTGAAACCCTGCCCTCTCTCTGTCACTCACTGTGCATTCATGTTTAGCGTTTTACAATTAGGCGATCTGCGAGCAGCAGAACTTTAAAAAGGAGACAGGAGGTCTCTTACAGATTTGGATGTGAAACGCTAATCCCACAAAGCACAGTTGATTGAATTATGCACTCCATCAGCGGTGATAAAAAGACAGCACTCCTGGCACCAATTGATAAGCTTCCCATGCATATGTGTTTGGATAAAGGACACTCCAGTTTCAAACACTGACCGAATTGAGAGATATAAAACTCTGATTGTCTCTAATTAACTCTGCTTTTTGGACATTGGTCCATTGGTGGGAAACAAAGATAAGGGAGTTTGCATGTTCTAGCTGTGCCTGCATGAGTTTTGCTCATGGTGCTCCAGTTTGTGATAAGCTGCGACCAATTTGCCTCTATGAAACCAGAAGCCTCGAATGAATTCAGAAGTGAGTACGCTATTGATTGACAAGATGGCTTGTTCGTCCACCCTTCCTTTTTCCTCTTCTGATGTGCTGGTTTTTCATCTTGTAGGATTTAATAATGTTGTCATGGCTACTTGGACTCTATTTCCTGATGTCTTTGAAGCACATCTCCTTTTAAATACGAGTTCTTATTTGATCATGTTATGATAGCTCCCTGGACATAGTATTGACTTTTGTATTGGCAGTAATGACTTGTTATACAGTTTAATTAATGAATGCTATGATGGAAACTGCTATGAAATGGATCCCTATGCTGCATGAAAAATTGCATTAAAAAGGTTATTTTTATGGATTCGGTTAGTCTTGTTCTGATGGAAGCAGCATTTGTTATGTTGACGAAATGATGATTTTCTGATGCAATCCAATGCAGTACAGCGACTGTTTTATATAGAAATCAAACAGTATCACGAGAGACAAAAAGAGAAGTACACACACAAAGTTTCAGACAGCACAGCACCACAGCAGACATATCATGTGAAAAATGTGTTGAAATATGTTAAAAACTGTTTGCTTTAATAAGTGCACAGAGACAAAAGTATAATACAGTTACAGAAGAGTTTTGTGCATTTAAAGTAGTTAGAATCAATATTTTATCAATTGTATCAAATGACAATGTGAAAATAATGTGAACATGTGAAATGGGTCACTCGTGGTCATGAACCTAGAGAGAATTATCTCTTGAATCTGCAGCTCCTCTCAGCTTTACGGCGAGTTTCGTTTTGTTTAGCTGTCCCGCCAGTTTACGGTTTTGGTTCACTCCCACCGCTCTCATGGCGTAATTTTAAGCTCTAAAAACCTGCTGCACCAAACAGCAGACTAACAGAGTTAACTGGGGAACAACATGGGGCATTTAGCAGCTAAAAAGCCAGATATTTCCCTCAGGAGTTGTAAAAAAGAGCAAAAAAAAGATGACTTACATTCATCAAGTGGACAGAAACCCAACTCAAAATGAATGAAAATGGTGCTCAGTAACTGCTGGATGTGTAAATAAGCAACTGTTTGCTAACAAGTATATGTTATTGTCTTAAAATATGGATGGTTCAATGTGTTCACAACTGGTTCCGCTTAATAAGTTATTAATGTTAATGCTCACATTTCTCAGATTTTTCTACAGCCTATAACTCACCTCAGATTTAGGAGTGATGTTTTTTATGTTCTTTGAACAAGCCTGTTGTTGCAGTCGCGTACTGAAAGGAGCTTTGAGCCAAAAGCTGCATGATGCGAGACTGATCTGTCAGTCATTGAACTTGAAAAATAAATGTCTGCTTGCTATCCCAATGGGAGTTGCTCACCTGCTGACCTGCCTCTTATGTGTTGTCTTTGTTATCCAGATTCAATCACTGAAAAGCTAATTAGAATTTAGTGTCCATGAGGATTCGCTGTCATGTTTGCGTACTAAATCAGACAAAAACAGATTGCCAGATTGGTTCCATTTAATCCTTAGTGGGTTGTTGTTTAGACATTGATGTCACGCAAGACTTATTAGACTCATTAAAGCTCTCATGAGATGGTTTCCTGTTGAAACAGGACTAAAAACCTCAGGTGTGAAAAACAGTATTCACACGTTATGGAGGTATTTTGATATAATATGACACAAATCACACCTAGTCAAGCCAGGAAGTACAGTGGACACAAACATCACGTTTACACAAGACAACAGAAATACAATGGAAGGTTTATTATTGACTGCACTTCAAAAGGAATTATCAAAGTTGATAGGAATATGAGTCACACCAGTCACTGGAAAGAAGCTGAGGTTTACTAGAACCCTTCACCAAATGATCAAGTATGTGCCAACAAGCACTGAGGCAACAGACAGGAAAGGTCTGAAAAGCTCACAACAGCTTGAAGTTGGTAAGATACAACTGAGAAATAAACAGGAGAGAAGTAGTGTTCTTCAAATCCAACAATTCATCAGACCATACAGACTTGTTTTGTTCTTACATAACCTTGTTTGGATGCTAGCAAGACAGAGCTGCTAACACTAGCCTAAACTGTGATACCAGCCAGGATTGACTTAAACAGAATGGGGAAATACTACACAGTGAACACTCTAGTCATGAATGTGGCCTTCAAAAACAAAGTAACATGGAAACCCACAAACCGAATGTATGGTATGTATTTCGGCAATTATGTGCTAATTGAGCTGAAATGTAATCCTCCTATCGTAGGTAATTAGGTAGATAATGTTTGCAACTTACGTTGGAGCAGGCAAACACCGTTTATCCCATTCGATACACTTTTGCTCATGTGTTTTTGGTGTTGGACCTGCTGTGCTTCGTTACGATTGCTAAGCTACGATTGGACAATCAGTGAGGGGAGGGTTTAAGCCAACTTTCAATTGCATCATAAAAAGACAGAAAGTTTTAATATTTTTTGGGGTGGTTTTTACAATCCATTCCTTAGTCTTCAAAATTGTTTTGTCTGGAAGTAACCTACATTTATGAAAGCCATGCATGGTTAAGACACTTAAGACACCACACACGGGAAATCTAGCTTTTTGCAATTAGTCACTGCCACCCAATGCATTGAAATATTATATTTAGTTTATATCATTTTCAGTCAGCAGTGGAATTAGAGGGGAAGAAAACCATCAATGTAATTCCACGGTTTGATTAACCATGAAAGTGAAATTATCAGACTTTCACTGAGTCACTTTGAACTTTGCCTTCAAAAGGCAGATTCATTTGTGACTCATGATATCATTGTGATGATAGACACAAGTTAAATAGCACAAAACGATTGATGCTCAATGAAACCAATATTTGAAAAATTGATGCCGTCATTGCGGTTCAGAGATCAAATGCCACAGTGATACAAAGGGAGGAGGAGGGGGAGAGACTGTGGGAACATTGTGATGTAGCCTGCACACTATTTGAAGTCAAACTCAAAGAGATAGACATGAAATGCCTGCAAACACACACACACAGGACTTAGAGAAATAATTCATTTCATTTCTTTCTGATAACAACCCCAAACCTTTCCACCATCTGTCAGTGACTTAAACAAGGTGGAGCAAGGCTTCACGCTCCTCCGTGGGCTGGGACACGTTGTTGTGAATGTCCTAAATGAGCCCACTTCAGATCTATCAAAAGAGTACAGAAATAAAGTATGATCTCAAACAACAGGTCTGACCTACATTGCTCCTAGAAGCATCCTAAACAAGATATCAGCACTGTATTATGACCTGGATCCTCTACTTGTTTTCATTCTAAACATCTAATCAGGAACTACCTGGGATGCCAAGTTAATATAATTAGGTAGTTGGTAGGACAGAACATCAGCAGTGCAACTGTATGCGTCAGGGGCTAGGAGTGTTACTACGGAGGATGCACCATTTGCAATAACCATTTCTTATCATGATTGTCCGGTTTTCTAGGATTCAGTGAAGAATTCTGGTTTTCTCAGGGGCAAACAGGTGATACATGCAGCTTTTAGTCACATAAACATGTAAAGTTTGTTTTGGGGCAGAGGGCTATCTTAGCAAATGCTCAATGCTCTGCAGCAGACATGGGCCATACTGAATGTAACTCACAGTGAAGGAGAAAGGAATAACTCCTTTCTGGCAGAGGCGAGTGAGAGCACTTACATCTTTGATAGCCAATGCATTTCCAACCTTATCTTGGAAAAGCCTTATCTTCTCCATGCTCTGTTCTATTACATGCAAATCGCTGCAGGAGAAGGCCTTTATGAATGCTACACTGCAACAAACGGTTGGATGAATCAATTCTCAGGAAACACATCATCCACCTTAAGTCTTTGATGTTCATTTCAATTTCACTGCACAATGGGCTTGAAATGGAAAAAGTTGACCCTGTATGTCTTTCCTCATTCTTCAATGAGGGATTAACCTGGATACAGGATTAACCTGTAAAGATCAGTGTCACACCAGCGAACTGCACCACCGGCATTACGGTTTAGCTCAAAAAAGGAATTCAGTTTGGAACAAATAAACAGCGGGTGTTTGCAAAGATTGACTTAAAGAGACCAGGTTTTGCACTTAAGCCCCTTTCACACATTAAGCTTAATCCAGAAATGTTCCTGATTTGATCCATTCCTGGTCATGTTTACAATGGAGTTTATATGACACAAAATGGCAAATTTCATACTGCATAGCATTTGATTGGAGCAGTACAAGAAGAGGTTTGAAAATGGGTAATTGTGCGGGTCCCATGTGACGGTAATGCACCAAGAAACGCAACAATTTGCCAACAAGGGCAGGGAAGCTAGTTAACGAATGCATTTTGGTGAGTAACCACAATAAAGCTCCACAGGGCACCTTTATTACCAACATAATTACTTTGATGAAGAAAGACCTTTAAACAACAGTCCCACTGTTACATTGTGATTCATTACAGAAATGAGTGAGTTACTTTATCTAATTTTCATAATGAAACATTCATTATTGATCAATAAGTGCTCTTTTCATTTGGCACTACAATCACAGCTCATATCGAGACTGACTAAGGGCCTCGACATTCTATTAAGATGAGCTAATGAGAGGCTGTTTTTGACTGCAACATTGGCTTTTCGAACAAAAGCCCACTTAATGAAGCAGCTCTGAATTTTAATCAAATATTATGTTGGCCTTTGTGACGTTACAACCCAGGGGGGATGCAACTGTGTGGCTTTAAAATGAAACAAATACATGCTACGGAGACGAAGCAGAGACTTCAACTAATCAACGGCCTCACAACTGTTGGTCATTTTATCGTCAAGCAGCATTTAACTTGTTTAAGAAAGCCTGCTCTTCTGATATGGAAACTTTTTCTGCTCATACCTTTTCGAATTACTTTGACAGTGATTATGTGTTGTGTTTATCTATTATATTACATCTACACAGTGTGGTGATGAGTGGATTGGGGCTCAGTGTATTTCTCATCTTTCTCTGGGAAGGTCTAGTTTGTAGCATCTTGAGGCAACTAGCAGTGAGGTTGCAGATTGTAAACAACTGAAACTTCTCCTGCGTGCCAAGCGTGAAGGAGAACTAAGGCTGCGGAAGTGAGAACACGAATGGCCCTTTCTGGTATGTAGATACAAACGGCTCATTCTATGGTAATTAAAACACAACGATTCTCCTTCTCAGGTGACTAAACACAACAGAAAACTTTCTTAATAATATTATATTGCATTTCTACACTGTTCCTTTAAACCCTGTTTGCTGTGATGAAACCTGGAGCCTTTTGGTGATCAGACGTCATCTCTGACCATCGCATCATCCTTTTATGTTTTGTTTTTTTCTTTTCCACAAAAGCTTCCATCGTTGTGACATTGCAGAAGACAACACACCTGTTTTATCCTCCTCACTTTGAGCCTATGTGAAGTATTCTTTGCTCAGTGATTCCCTGAGTAAAAGCAGCATTTCATCTTTCAGATGTCTGAATCTTTGGCTTTGATGTCTTGCAAACTCTGACAGAAGCCAATGTTGATACAGTGTTGAAAAGCCTTTCAAATCCTGAGCCGAAATGGAGATTGAGAGTTTGCTATATATAGTCAGCCATAGCTGGTAACAGTATTGTTTAGTGAAAATGTGAACAAAAAAAATCTTCTGAAGTTTCTGACATCAGTTATAACATTACAAAAACTAGAGACATGAGACAATGCCCTGAAAATTCTGAGCACATTCGAGCTGACATTAAATCTAAATGCCATGTAAACCCACAGGGCCCATACATGCTGCTGTCAGTCAGCATTTGTGTGATTAATTCATGTTTTACTTTTTCAAAAGCAACTTTTATGGGGCCATCCATCCATCCATCCATTTTCCTCCGCTTATCCAGGGTCGGGTCGCGGTGGCAACAGGCCAAGCAGGCTGACCCAGACTTCCCTCTCACCGGCAACATGTTCCAGCTCATTCTGGGGGATCCCGAGGCGTTCCCAGGCCAGCTGGGAGATGTAATCCCTCCAGCGTGTTCTGGGTCTTCCCCGGGGTCTCTTCCCAGTTGGACGTGCCTGGAAAACCTCCAGTGGGAGGCGTCCAGGAGGCATCCTAATAAGATGCCCGAACCACCTCAGCTACTCCTTTCGACGTGAAGGAGTAGCGGCTCGACTCCAAGCTCCCTCCTGATGACCGAGCTCCTTACCCTATCTCTAAGGCTGAGCCCGGCCACCCTACGGAGGAAGCTCATTTCGGCCGCTTGTAACCGCGACCTTGTCCTTTCGGTCACGACCTAGAGTTCGTGACCATAGGTGAGGGTAGGAACGTAGACCGAGTGGTAAATTGAGAGCTTTGCCTTCCGGCTCAGCTCCCTCTTCACCAAGACGGTCTGGTGCAGCGCCTGCTTTACTGCTGCAGCCGCACCAATCCGTCTGTCGATCTCCCGCTCCATCTTACCCTCACTTGTGAACAAGACCCCAATATACTTGAACTCCTTCGCTTGAGGTAGGCACTCCGTCCCCACCTGGAGGGAGCAATCCACCGGTTTCCGGCAGAGCACCATGGCCTCAGATTTGGAGGTGCTAACTCTCATCCCCGCCGCTTCACACTCGGCTGCAAACCGCCCCAGTGAATGCTGGAGGTCACGATCCGAGGAGGCTAACAGGACCACATCATCTGCAAACAGCGGAGAGGCGATCCCGAGACCCCCGAACCTGATGTTCTCCACCCCCAGGCTGCGCCTAGATATCCTGTCCATGAAAGTCACGAACAGGACCGGAGACAAAGGGCAGCCCTGGCGGAGGCCAACACCCACCGGGAACGTGTCTGACTTATTGCCGAGAATGCGGACACAGCTCCTACTGCAGTCGTACAGAGACCGGATCGCCCGTTGTAATGGGTCCGGCACCCCATACTCCCGCAGCACCCCCCACAAGAACCCCAGAGGGACCCGGTCGAAAGCCTTCTCCAAGTCCACAAAGCACATGTAGACTGGTTGGGCAAACTTCCAGAACCCCTCCAGTAGTCTTGCGAGGGTAAAGAGCTGGTCCACTGTTCCACAGCCGGGACAGAATCCGCATTGCTCCTCTTGTATCTGAGGTTCGACAAACAGTCGGAGCCTCCTTTCCACCACCCTGGCATAAGCCTTCCCCGGGAGGCTGAGTAGTGTGATACCCCGGTAATTCGAGCACACTCTCCGGTCCCCCTTTTTGAAAATGGGAACCACCACCCCGGTCTGCCAGTCCATGGGCACTGATCCCGACCCCCATGCGACATTGAAGAGGCGTGTCAGCCACGACAGCCCAACTATGTCCAGCGCTTTCAGCATCTCAGGGCGGATCTCATCCACCCCGGCGCCTTGCCACCAAGGAGCTTTTTGACTACCTCAGCGGCCTCTGCCAGGGATATGGGTGAGCCTCCCCCTAGATCTTCAGGCGCTGCCTCCTCTGCAGAGGACATGTTGGTCAGGTTTAGGAGTTCCTCAAAGTGCTCTTTCCACTGCCCGACAATGTCCCCTGTCCGGGTCAGCAGTTCCCCCCCTGCTGAGAACAGCCTGGGGTAAGCCCTGCTTTCCCTTCCTGAGCCGTCGGATGGTTTGCCAGAACCTCCTTGAGGCCAACTGAAAGTCCTTCTCCATGGCCTCCCCAAACTCCTCCATTGCCTGAGTTTTAGCAGTTTTTATGGGGCCTAGATGGTTATTTACTATGATCATTACTTTGGTTTGGGGCTTGTGCAATATTTCTTGCAGGAACAGATATCTCATTATAAAAGAGCACAAACTAACATTAATCATACACGGAAGAGTATTTTAGAAAAGGCACTAGTTAAAGCAAAAACACAAAGGTCTGTAGAAATAAGACGCATTGATCAAAATTAGGATGGTAATATAATTCACCTAACAAGTCCTGTAAGCAGGTTTATACTGAAAGGTAGCCGTGGAATAGAGTTGTTGTTGTGGTAGTTTAAACAAAAGAACAGTAGCTATAATATTCCGAGAAGTGATGAAAAAAACAACTGCATAATACATTCTGTCCTTCATAGAATATATACAGGTTTTTTTACAAAGTTCTGACCACACTGAAAGATTTATTGGAAATGTTGCCATATTGCTCAGACAGTTTGTGCCGCTTGCTTCAGTTTATTGAGGGAAAAAGAAAAGCTTATTGTGACAGTCTGCTGTGGTTATTGTGTGCAGGAGAGTGGAATCAAATACAGAACAGCCTCGCTTGTGGGAGTAGGACAAGCTACTTGGACACATGCTAAAAATATATTTTTGAGTAGTGATGAACCTGTTTTTTTTTTCTTCATGTCTCACACCAGTCAAAGGATAACACGGGTGTTATTAACAACACTTATTGACTGTAAAGTAACACCTGATATAGCTTATGCTTCTGGGCAAGGTATTGATTTAATATAGAGCCACAATTTTGTATTCTGGTGATGTAAATCCTTTACCTGAACTTGCTCGGACATGCAGTTCAGTTTACAGTGTGGAGATGGCTAAATGACACTCGCCACATTCTTCATCAATAAAGAGAAAATTCAAACATACCATGTGGAGTATGTATCCTTGAGGCCTTAAAATGTGTTTAATGCATTTCCTTCCTCATGAAATATTTGGAAAGGCTTTTTTAATGTTTAAAACATTTTTCTACGGACACATCTGTAGATGTGCGAGTAAAAAAATGCTCCTGACACCCTCCACTCTGGACACACACAGTGTTGATGGGAATGATTGAAAAGTCTTTTTTACCGTTTTGAAATATAAAGACTAAAATAAAATACATAAATAAATGAACTGAAGTATTTCATTATTATTGCTTTTATAATAAATTACATACTAACAAATTGCATACAGTATAATGATGTAACCTGCATATTATTGTCACGCATACAGGCTGGACACACAGCCTGCCCTGTACTCCCTGTTCCCCACCAACATGTCCCCAGACCAGACACACCTGGTGGAGATCTGCACTCTACAGAGTCAACTTTTCTAGTTCTAAATTGTGATGCATATTCTAACATCATTATACAAAACAGTGTGGAACAGATTTTTTTATAGTATGTATTGCTCCAACTAAAATATTGTTGATAGGCTCAGAATAAGTCTATCATCTTGGTATGTTTCAAATCACATGTTCCCAATCATTGTCTTGCTATTTGCGGAAAGCTTACAAGAGACAAACCATCTTAGATGTGCTACTGATGTACAGTACATATGGCTTCCTGTAGAGACGATTAAATCAGTAAGAATGGCAACCGCTACCTACTGGGCTTCCAGGGGAACATAGCAAAATTGACATTGTTGAGCAGATGGAGGAAAATGTGTTTGAATACGCTATTTCTTCTCGGTAAAAAAATAAAAAGCGGTCTATATCTTGAGTGCAGGCTGGCCTGCTCATAACCAGGCTAACCCTTTTAACATAACGTGAGATATATAATGTGCATGTCTGTAAAGGTTCATGTCTCACTCTGAAGTCTCACAGTATCATGTTTTTAGCGGATCCATTTCAGTTGATATGTCTGAGTTCATGCTTTCCGCCCTCATTGGTTGAGGAATCAGCCCGCCACAGCTTCTTATCTTTTGGGACCAACTGTGCCAGTGCAAGCGGAGCAAGTCGAGGAAGCCAACAAAACTAAAATTGTCTGAGTATGATCACGCCACAGCTCATCTGAAACTGCACATCCGAAGCCCACAAACAAATGGGAGGCAACAGACGTAGCATGAAAGGGCCAAGTCTAATGGCTTTAATCTCCATTCTGATTCATTTCACTGATTTATTGTGTTTTTGAGATTAGTAAAGGGAAATAGGTTTTTTTTCTGCAATATGATGGGAAGAAAGTGATTCAAACAAACTATTAGTTCCACACCTGCACATCAGTCAAGCAAAACTCTGCACTGATGTTCATCAGAATCAGAACCGTTTATTGCCAATTTATGTTTCACATACAAGGAATTTGTCATGGCCGGTGGTGCATAACATTAGACAATAACATTAAACAATCAAGTGCAAGAAATAGAAACATATTAAAATTTACAATATAATATAGAAGAATATAAAATAAAGTGCACAGACAAACAGATAACAGTACTTTAAACAAGTGTAATGTAAGTGTAAGAAACTGTTCGTATGGCGTGAGGTCTTGGTCCCGATGGACCGCAGCCTCCTACCAGATGGAAGGGGCATGAACAGTTTATGTCCAGGGTGAGTATTGGTGTTGGATAAAAAAAAAATGTACTAACAAACATCTTCAGAGAAAGAGAAAAACACTCAAAGACAACAGGAGATGGAAATTTGTACGATCAGTGGATGAGAGTCTGGAGCTGATCAGCACCAAGGTGCTCTCTGCAGGTGTGGATCTTCACCTCCGTCGGTGCAGTGAGAGCCATGCTGACAGAAAGCCAGATAATGAGTTGTTGCTCTGTGTGCAAGATTGTCAGTCTGTGCGGGGTAGCGGGGCAGAGAGGAAGAACAAGCCACAGACAGACACATATAGGATGCGCTCTGTGATGCAGTATTTTTCCGTTTCCTGTGCCTGGTACCATCTAAAGAAAACATTTTTACTATAGTTTCATGCTATTAATTTCTCCTACACAAAGGCTGAACTCAGGCGAAAACCACCTGTGATGGACACAAGAGTTTAAAAAGGTTATGTCGAGGAATCAAAGAAACGATCTTTACTGAAAATCTGGTCCACAAAGACCTTAAAACTTCTTAAGAGCCAGAAGGGGTCACGTGGAAGAAAACAAGAAACTCTGAGACTATACTTAGGTACATGTACAGCCATTTGCACTAATGGTGTATACTTGAGCGAGACTTTTGATATTCAATGTAATTGCCGCAGGCTGCTCTGAATCAATGAGTTTTGGAAATTCAATTTTGGTTACTGGAAGCTTGCACGCATTCCCAGAGCAACATTTTAAATATGAAGGCTTAACATCGTTCTGTTATCAAACTCTGCAGGAATAGTATCATGTCTGCCAGACATATGGTTTCCTGTAAATAAATGGCTTTTTACAGGAGAAATACACCATACAGCAAAACTAAGTAACCAACGGAACACACCTGGACTCTGCTACAATAAAAAAAAAAAAAAAAAAAACTTTTTTAAGTATGTTCTGTTTGTTCACAAAACTGTCTCTTGAACAGAGACACTTCCAGTGGCAATCCAATCCAATTAGTGATCCCTCTGAATTAATTAAACCACTTAAAACCTTTCCCTCTGATCTACTTTTGTGAAACTTTGTCTATGCTCTTTTATACTTTTCATCAAAGCGAGGACATTATCACACTCCCACAGATGCAGGCGCAGACACATCAACATTATCGCACTCTCTCACACAGACAGACAATTACACCTTCCCTTCAAGTGACGTACTCCACTCCTGACCCGTGCTGCTTTAACGTGCTGTGATGGTTGGCAGAGTTGTACAGAGTCACTTTAAGTGTTTGTGAAAGTCTTGACAGCGAAAGGCCAGATGAGGAATATAAATTATTGATGATCTGCTTTATATATTTTCCCACTGACGTTATACACACTTTTAAACATTTCCCACACCAACCTGTTTATGGTGCTTAAACCTATACACAGAAATAGGCTATAGCATGTTTTGTTTGCAGTTTTATAAAACATTTCTAATCTCTCTGACTCTTCCTGCATCTGCCCAAACTACAAGGTCAGTTGGCTTTTCAGTTTTTTATCGGTTGGAGGCATGCCAAACAGTACGGTGAATACAGCAGGAACCGAGATAATCCCACTGTTGTGGGCGAAAAAGCAGACATTACTAAAGCTATGCTTTTAAATGTGCTCCAAACGAGTGTTTTTAATAGATTTGATAATAGGGATGGCTTTTCACGTGAATTAAGTAGATGATGATCTACATTTGTTTTTTTCCCGCTTGTTTTGCAAAGTTATAGGTAGTAAGCAAAGATGACTGCGCTCCTGTCAGCAGGGATAACATCTGACTCAGTATCTTGTCGGCCTGATTGGCGATACAGTATCCTTCTGTCAACTTTCTGGCTGATGAAGCAATCATATTGGGAGGCAAGGTATCAGGTTTTAAATCGAAAGAACTATACACACTTTAAGTTTAGCATGCTTTGCTGACATGCCAAATGTTTAATTTATTTCTTGTCAAAAGCTCTTAACATTTGTAATACACTCTGTATAAAATAATATTACACCACCAACATTTATATTCACTCCATTTCCCCTTTTAACCTTCCCCCTAAGGGTAAAACCAGCAATTCCCAAAACTACTCCTGTATTTCTAGTCATTATTTTTCAACCTGAATCTTCTGCCATAACTGTGTGTGCTGGTGCACATCTCTGCAGCAAGATAAACACACTTCCTCACAATATCGTCATCATTACTTAACATATAAAAACAGATAACGTCACAATCACATGTTATGATCACCAGTATCAATTATTTAAACTCTGTTTGTGAAAAAAATGGTAGTGTGCATCATCTTGGCATGGTGGACGTCTATAAATGCTGCAATAGCCATGAGCCCTGGCTGCTATCTCTGGAGAAGGAGCCAGTCAGAGGCCCAAATCACAGTGGTAGCTAATTAATAACGCTAACGTTGTTAGAGTTGTAAACAAAATGCGCCGCCAATGTTTCTGAATACTGAAATTGACCCAGAAATGAAAAGTGAACTAATTTATGATTCAGATTGTTAAATCAGCTTTCTCAATAGCAACATTTCTAGCTCACGCCCGATTTTACGCAGCTTGTGACGGAATTCAAAGCTTGGTGATTGGATGTTTCTTACCAAAGTGCACCTTGGGAGTTGTAGTTGGCTTAATTCCTATGTGCACCAGCTAGAACATTAAGCTTTTTAATCAAAGAACCAGATATTTTTGTTCTAATGCAGCAGTTCATTTTTTAATAACTTTTACTTAAAACTAAACAGTTGGCCCAACAGTATAATAACATTTAGCTACATTAAATGCTGCATTAGCATTAGACAGCTTGTGTAATGGCTAGCTTGATTAGCAGTAAACCGATTGCCGAAAAAATGAAAGTATCAAACTACAAATAAATATTTATAATAAAAGAAAATATACAGATAATTCCCCAACAAGGATATTTGCAGAGTATGAAACAGAAACTGTTGAAGGGTTTAATGAATACTTCCTATTCAATTTTAACATGTACACGCTCCACAAAGACAGTACGTTTTTCAGGGTATTGAATTCTTTTACATTGTAAAGGAATTCTGTGACTATGATCACCTCTTATGAAGGTTACTTGGAGCGAGTCAATCTTAAATCAAGCTTTTTTTCAACTATACCTACTCTTTCAATCCAGGTCCACACTGAAGGCTTTCTGACAGCAAGGCTCTGAATACAGCAGCAGGAGGACTCACCGAGCCCTGAATGTGCCAACATTTCGGAAGATGTGAGACCCGAGTGATCGACACAAAGAACACATTTTTTTTTTTTAACTATTGATGAAGGACCTTCGGTTAACAGATATATGGAGGCTGGTCAACCCAAAGGAAGTGAGAATAGAATGAATATTCCCTCATTCACAAATCTCACTCCAGGATAGATTATTTTTTGATTAGCAAGGATCTGGTGGAGAGTGTCTCAGACTGCTCAATAGGAACCATAGCATTGACTGATCATACCAAGATTAGCAGAGCCAGACAGAGTAAAGACAAATAGACGGAGGACCCAGGATTTAGCAGTTCAATGGTAGAGGAACATGACAATTTATTTCTGTGGAACAATGGTTCAACAGATACAGTTGGAACAGTATGGGAGGCGTCTAAAGCTTATATAAGGGGGGAAATCATAGCTTATTCTAGTAGGAAAAAGAGCAAATTAAGATATTAAGGGATCTGGAATTTCAGCCTAAAGAATTAGAAAATATATTGTCCGAGAATGTTAAATAAAAGCAGCGGAGTTAAAAGTATTTGTAGTAAAGTAGAAGTATGAAGTAGCATAAAATCTGCTTAAGTACAAGTACATGAGTAAAGAAGTTTGTTGCTTAAGAGTGCATGGTTGAATATCGTGGAAAAGTAAAAGCCAAAGACCACATAACTGAAAATAAGATAAGCTAGATCTATATTGACAGAAAGAAATACAGATAGAAACTATACAAGAGCATTTGGAGCATCTGTGCTTTTTCTTCTGAAACTTGTGTCTGCTACTGGAAACGATGCTGAAAGCCGTGATAGTAAATCAAAACAATGACGCTGCAGACAATAAAAACCAAAACAATGAGCTGAAAAATGCTGAAATGTCTTTGAAGCCGAGGAGATCTGCAGATTCAGGTAATAAGTATCTGTATCATATCTGTAAGAGCAGCCTGGTCTCCTACAAATTATGTTCCCACACAACGTTTCAAGGGAAACATATTTGTTTTTTGCTACAGCCAATTGAGCTACAGCGCTCTCATTTCACCCAGTGATTCATTCTTTCTCTCAAACTAAAAAGGTCTAACCTTGTTAACAGTATTATTAATCATATTTTGTCTTGTGATACATTACCTGTTTCCTGGATATTTCAGTTTAATATCTTTAAAAGGTTAGAGTTAGATGTAGTATGCAAATGTAGCTTAAAGGGTTATGTCAAGTCATGTTATGTTGTAACACCAGCTGTAATTGCTTTTCTTTGGCTGATTGAGCAGCGCAGCAAGCTGTGAACACTGAATTTAATCAATTTATATAGTTAATATGAGGAATATATTACAGTGGCTATTTTAAACATCAAGATATGATGCAACATCAGGGTTAGTTCCCCCAAAATCAATACAAGTCCGACATGAACAATCTTTTTTTCGATTTGCGAAAAAGGAGAGTCTTAAGCTCTTAAATTGCTAAATGCTCAATGAGTTCACCAGCTAGTTGCTAACTTTGTCGCCCGTTTGATGCTGGACAGGTGGTGCACAGTGTGATTTTACAGCTTTTGGTTACTGGTAATGATGCTGATGAGAGCCATGAGAGTAAATCACAAACACTGAAGTTGCAGCTACAAAACAATGAGCCGATAATAAAAGATGAGGAGAACTGCAGATTTGGGTAATAAAAATCCTAAGGGTTAGAAAGATCCCTTTCACATTACACACAGATTTTCTTCTCATTGCTAATATATAAATATGAATTAAGGTGTGTCACAGAGGGACAGATCCTGAGGATTTCATTGCAACATGTAAGTCGACAGTAGAGGTCAGAGATCACTTACGTTGTACATTTTAAAATATGAGGACATTGCTGTTTGCTCGTGTTTTGTTCATAAAGGTTTAGTCTATCACATTCCCAGTTCTTGCCAGTGTTGACTGCTAGGGTTAGCAGGGACAGCTGAGCTGCAGCAGCTGATTTCATCCAATGATTCATTCTTCTCCACCATTTCGTTTCAACAACGAACTTGCTGACATTCAGTGTTATCTGCTGCGGGGAAAGCTTTGATCAGGAAAGCAAGGAGTTTAACTTGGAGAGTGTAACATGGGTTAATATTCAAATATTCATGCCACAGGTTACATCCATGGATGATAAAAGGACTACATGAACTGTTAGCTTCTGTTCCCTCTGTGCGTGCGAGCGTCACTACAGCTTTGTCTGCTGCTGGAGGTAAGAACTTTGTTTAGTCAGACAGACAATACCAAGCTACACGTCTAATAACAAGTTATTAGCCAGCAATGTATAACTTTTCTTTCTGTTAATATAACAGTGAAATGCTTCCAATGTCAAAAAGACTGCATAGAGGACCAGCCCTTTGCTGGACCGAAGCTGACATCAGATCACAAACCTTCCTGCAGGGGGACTCAATTGAGCCTGGGGAACGGAAGGAAGTCAGAGGAATTTACAACTGTCATTTATTATAATTTGACAGCTGTTTTATGAGCTGAATTTGTTTCAGCACAGGAGTCATGAATAATTATCTCCTCCTCAAGATAAATTCAGGAAATCAGTCATGCATGAGCCTGTTTTCACAAACTGGGGAACAGCAGAGGTGAGGAAGCGTCAATAACAGGATCCTTTGTAAGTGTTACCTGTTATATGTGGGGTATAAAAGGGTATATTTTTTGTTGACAATAACATAATTGACACAATATCCATTTGAGTCATGCAGCTGCAGTGTTGGTGTACTTACATAATACATTTTTGGATTTATTCAGTATCTATACTGAATAAGTACAATTCATTAGATGGGCTGTAGGTGAAATGGGGAGACTAAAGAACATCAGAAATAGCAGTCTTTTAGATTGATCTTTACCAACATAACTGAACAGCTTTGAGAACAACTCACCAGCATGTAGAAAAGTACAGCTGCTGCCAATTCCTGGTACTGAGGCATAAGCAATGAAGGTATTCACACTGTGCAAAAAAAAACACACTGGATTTCAGAGGTACGAGTGCAACCAGAGTTACTAACAAGACGGAACCACAAGTGAACATCATGCATCGAAAATATGGACCATGATCTTGTCATTTATTTATTTTCACCAGGCCGTAGTGTGCCCTTACAGTACCCAGATGCACAAATGTTATATTTATACTGCCTGTGCCAGCAAGCACCTCTGAGCCTATTCAACTATGGGTGCAGGTTGGGTCGAGTAAGCTTTGTGGGTGCAGGCATTAATGGGTTTGCAAAACTGGATCTGCAAAGAACTTTCGGGCAAATTAGAATATTTAAAAACTGATCCATGAGCATGCAGCATGAAGAGGGCCTCTGTTAGGGTTACTCTGTATACACATTAGTAGTTTATCATATATATGTTTTTATGTCCGCTGGGACATGTTGCCTCGTATGGAACAAATATCTTTAGTGGTATTAACCAAACTTAAAGGTTCTCTTTACCATACTCAGAGCATTAATAAAGCAACAAACAACTATTTGTAACATCAAGATATAGAGGAGTAACTTCATCCTGAGCAGAGATCGAGATCAATGTCGCTTTTTCTCTGTGTGTGTGCGTGTGCGTGTTGTACTCCGAGCTTCTTTGTGCTTTCTTTACATAGCCAGTGCATGTAAGTGCATGTGAGCGTGCCCCCCAAAGGCTAGCTCATTACAGCTCATAACGCTGTTGGAAGTGTAGCGCCCAACTTGCTGTTCCCCCTCAGGTTAACACCATTAGCTCTGTCAGCACTGTTGTTGTTTGTGCTGTTAGCACCATTAACTGGGAGCCGACTCTCCAACACTGCCGACAGGACTTGCGTCAGTCATGCAAATGCCTTGTTAATACAGACATTTTGACACAACAACACAACAATCTCATAATGGGAACTAAAGGGGAAACAATGCAGCCACATCAAGACAAGCCCCCCACGCTGAGTCTCACTCCCTGGGTTTCCTGCACCTCGACAATCCTGGCATATCATCAGACCCGATTCGATCATATGCTCAATTTCATCCCTCCATCATTAATGCTCAGTCCCTGGTGCTCATTTATCTTCCCCCCCCCCAACCTTACCTGCTGTTCCAACAAACTAACTGGCTTACTTAAAAATGCTATTTAAGCAGAAATAACATACTAACTCTTGTTTTATGCCTACATTCTCTGTGTAACAATAACCACTATAGACAGGGACCAGAATCAATTGATAGAATATAACGGAACTGTTGCTGGCGTGAGTGGTATAGATATGTCATTTTAAAACCATAGTATACTCACTAAATATAATGTTACCTTTTAAAAATTTGGACAAGAAAGATAAAATACATGTTTGCTTAGTCTTCCAGATCATTCATAATGCTGCTCCTCCTCCGAGTTACTTTGTTACACTCCGCTCAGAAATAACAACACGAGTCACAAAGTCAACCCCTCGGGGGGAGAGTAGACCTTCAAAACGCAAGACCTCTCTTGGCATCCCTCTCTTTTATGGCCATTAAACATAGGAAATGTCTCCCGACAGAACTAATGACTACAAATCTACAAATGCATTTTGTAGATTTGCTGTAGGCATGAAGTGAAACAGCACATGGTCATAAACGTTTGTTCTAGAAACAATGAATTACCACAGTTCTCCTCATCTGCTTGATTTCCACAGTCATCGATGCCGTTGCAATGCAGGACCTGAGGGAGGCACATCGTCAGGTTGCCACAGGGGAAATATCCAAGGGGGCACGCCGCCTTCTCCTCTGTGATATTGAGTGCTATAAACAAAGCAGAAAATCCAAGCATATGATTATGAATGTAACATTTGTGCCACGGGTCTTTATTAGAGACACATTGAGAGCCCTTGAGAGATATGAGTTAAAGTTACTGTGAGAAACTTTTCACTGGTTATGAATCAGTGTCAATTTAAGACTGATGCCTCTGTATGACCTACATAAGTAAACCCGACCATCAGCGAGAAGATTGGCTATTTCTACATAGTAATTCTTTGGTGCCACCGGGTCAGATTACACGCAAATTCAGATGAAATCATGCCGGTTCACCAGATAGCCCTTCAGCTTAGACCCCAGCAAGGCCTCCAGCAGAAACCAGCCCACAGCTGACAGACCCACATCCGGCTTCGCTGCTGCTTTCAACATGCAGTTGGAAGCTCCGGCAGGAGAAGGAGAGCTCAGTTCCCAGCAGCAGCATCTCCTCCTCCGGCCAGGAGCAGGGCTTTACTTCGCTGCTCCACTGGTCACTCTGTCAGACCCTGCAGCAGTAAAATAAGACGTGTTCTAAACAGACTCATGAGGAGTTTCTGCATCTCATTAAGGAAGCTTTTGTATCCATTTGTCTAAACCCACATCAAAGGTTTTAATCACAGAGAGCTGTTCTTTGTACTATTCATGAGTCAATGCTTCTTTTGAAAGGTGCATGACAGGAAATTGGGAGGGTTTTGATTGCCTCTCAACGGCCCTCAACATGGTGAGACAAGGCCCTTCAAAGTCAATAAAAGAACATAGAAGCTCAGATAGCAACAGACAGAGGGAGAGCAACTGCATTCTCTGCTCAGGTAGACATTACTCCACTATATCTTTTCCATAAACAAACAATACAGACTGACATACAGTATATTGTGAATGTAAAACATACTTCATATGCCATGAAGCTGGAAGAGGAAATTAATCATTCCCTCATCTCACCCATGTCTTGATTATTAACATTCTTTATTCATGCGCCATAGTGTATCTGCCTCATCGTGCCTGTGGTTCAAAACACAGGACACAGGGCAACAACAAGCCAGCTGCAGATTATACATATTCCAACTATCTGGCATCTCCACTCTGGAACCAATTAAGAAGGGAATATAATTTATGATTCACCTCATTATCTACTTGGCACTTGAGTCCATGCTAAAATATTGATTCATCATGTCATTATGTCTCAACAAGACCTCTCACATGTTCTCACCTGTTGTCCGTAATTAGGAACTAAAGGTTACCGATGTCTTAAGCCGCGGTTATGAAGTTGCGGCAGTTCATTGGCAATCTGCAGTCCTGAACAGTCAGGTTGCCAAACGCTCTCCATGGTACAGCGATACAAGTTCCCTAGAGTTTTGGTGCTCATACCAAAACTTCTTGAGACGCCTAAAGAAAGTACAGTATCTGTTGTGCTTTCTTGAGAACGGGTCGCACCTTTTAACATTTGTCACAAAACTCAGAATTTATCTGTAAAATAATAAGACTACTCTGATTGCTATACTCTCAGACTATTTCTTCTTATAAAGGATACTATGCTGAATTACAGCACAAGAGATCTTAGCTTTGCTTTAGACATGCATCATATTTACAATGGTGATGTCACAGTTAAGTGCAGAGACTTAACTGTGAAGCTCCCACCTGACAGTAGGCTTACTAATGAACGGCACCACGACAACTCTGTTTCCACGCCAGATGGAAAGCATATTTTAAGAGGTCTATTTTCTGAAACAAAAGGAAAAGAAATCACCATTTCCTGGAGTACACACTTGTTAATTATGAACAAATATGAAACGTGTGGGATTCATGAAGCCTGCCACTACATCCACACGCAAAATTATTTCAGTCTAAGACACTTCATCGCAGCAGATGGCTGTTCTGCTTCACATAATACACAAGCACAAGGAAAGAGTTGATATTTTTATGACTAGGGGAGAAAAGAAGAAAAAAACAACAGCTATGACAAAAATATGTCGTCATTAAAAAATATGTGCAAATACGTAGCCTGCAAGAAATTCAATTCAATGAAATCATATTGTGATTAAAACGTATATATTAAGATATAGTGAAACAGAATTATGTATTATAAATTGATAATATGCTAACTAAAATTTTCAAAGAAAATCTGATTATTTTGCAGCAAAGATCTTAAATAAATGAGAAAACACACAGCTCTTTTATTTTTTCAAGCATTTAATTGACACAATATATAAAACCATGGGATTATTTCATATAGACTATTTATGTATCGTGTTATCAGAAAACATGCTATATCGTGATAGATATCGTTATTGAGATATAAAATGAGCTATATTGGGATAGAAGGTTTTGGTCATGTCTCCCAGACTTACTGTAGTTAAGGGTGACAGAGGAGACCATAATGATAAGACTAGAAAGGACAAAGGAGGTCTTGGATCACTGTGCAGCAGTTGGCATTTAACTTCCCCCGTTTCTCAGCATGATAAAGAAAATATATCACAAATGAAAAAAACGTACTACAGGTGCAGTACGGATTATATAAAGGTGTAACATATTCTAATAACGTCTTATGTCATCTATATTTCTTTAGTGATACTGTGTTATTATGCAGAGTATTCCCATACAGCACAGGTACTGCAGACATTTGTAGCACTGCAGTTCAAATACCAATATTGTTATAGTTGCATGCAAGGTCAACACAGAAATATTCAGTCCACCTGAGACAACGCAAGTGTTGTTTACATTTCGAATAAGCCGCTGAACTTAAAAGGGTATATTTGCTCTGTTTAAGGGCTATCACACACCATGCTGACATTTGGCTGACGGTTGCTGTTGGGCCACCGGCTTCATGTTTCAGTTCCTTTACTGTTGGGTCTATGCTGATGACTAGTGCCGACAAAGACACCTCATCAAATGCTTTGCATCTTCAGTTAAAGGTTGCACACAAACACACGACAGCTGATGGCCAGCTAACTGCCAACAAGCATGTAGGCTGTGTGCACGCGCAAGAGGAAATATCAACTCATTTGTATTCATAATCATAAAAAAAAACATAATTGAAAAAGACAAAAAAAAAACTAAAGAAGTACACTTCATTGTTTTCGTGGGAAAACTTTATTTTGCCCTCATTTCACTGAAAAACAGCCATAATTATTCTCTATTTTTTTCCACCACTGGTTATCTATCTTGCTTAGAATATGAAGTAAGAAGCCGTTTTGATAAGATGCGTTTGTGGGCACTTCTTCATATACATTTACACTCTATGTACAATGTTGTCCTCCTATACTGTACTTTTATTATGCTGGTCATTCTGTACAGATGCCATCTATTGTCTGCATGTCTGTCCGTACAGGATGAAGGTTCCCTCCTCAGTTGCTCTTCATGAGGTTTTCCACACTAAATGGATGGAAACAATGATTCGCTTCAGTGGCCACTCAGATAACTCGGTCTCACCGACTGCCTCTGCTACCGATTCAGTAGGCTGAGTCTAACAAACAGAAGCTGAAATGGACCGACTAGAGCCAGCAGTGACAGGTGCATCACAAAAAACCACAGGCTCAACAGCCCCTTATGGCAGGCTAGCTGTGAGTCGGGATCCGAGAGATCTTTAGGGCATTGCTCTGTGAGCTTCTGGAGCGTTGCCTATCATCTGTTGACTGCGACAATGTAAAAGATAGAATCTTAATTGTTCGCTGCAGGAGATCAATTTCTCACAAGGTGACACACAGTGTAGCCCGTCACGACTTTCATTCATTGCTTTTTTTTCTCCACAGGTCTTGGGTGCATGGTTCAGGCTAGAATGCAAGCAGTTATGCAGCAGATTCCTGCCTCGACCACCAGAGCCTTACAGTATCATGAGTGCATAAGCAGCATGCACCTCAATGCACAAAGCACAACTGGTCTGCAGCCAAACAAAATAATGCAATTATTGCTTCAGATTAGAGCACATATCTTCAAATTCACCCCAAAGAAAAAATCTCGTTAATAGTGACTCCATCTTTGCTCAGGATTTGAAACTATATCCTTCATAGCATATCTTATGGAGTTAACTGACGTGCTTTATAAAACCAAATCCACACAGTGGATTAAAGCTCCTATGCTCTGTGAAATAAAAGCATTATTTTGACCTGAACGGCTCTTGGTGAGGAGTTCTGACCCAGCAAATAATTGCTGAGCAAATAATGGCTGGGATTACTGTAAGTTCTATTTCAGTGTGGGCTTCACACAGACCTGCAACCCTGCCCTTGACAGAGGATGCGCGCAGCACTACTGGACAGCGACTGATGACAGCTCACTTAATTACCTGTTACAGTGTGATGGATGCACTGCTCAGAAATATACTACAGACAAAACGAGAGCCCCTGCACTAACTCACATAAAATAGAGGGGATAAAAACACAAAGATCTCATTTTGCTCCACATGAACTCCACATTAGTTTAAGAAAACCCAACAAAAAAAAACCCATTTATCTCTCAATCTTAAAATAAATCTCTCGTAATCTCCCACGCTTTCTTTTAGTTATCGGGACATATATCATTTTAAGTCGCTCGGATAACCCGCAAGGCTTCTTTGAAACCAATTGTTCAACACATTGTGAGCAACCAGAGCAGACAGCGCAGATTGTCCGCGTTGGCTTTTTAAAAAGGCAGAGATTGAAGCTTCAACGAGTTCTAAATTCGTCAACAAGAGACATTGCTGAACTTACCCGACACTCCATAAGCGAGTACCACAGCCACATAAACCTGCATGGTCCCTCTTGAAGTTTTTGTGAAGATCAAGAGGTTGTTGTGGTGGTGGTGGTGGAAAAGACGGAGACGCGATGTCCTGAGCTGATCGTCCAAAATTGGGAACCTGCGCGTAAAAATAAAAAAGTTTTCCGTTGTGTGATAAACACGTGCAGATAAGACACAGCGGCTGCAGGAGGAGAACCTGGAGAACCTGTGGCCGCTTCGCAAGGTCGACTCGGTCTGCGCCCAGTACGACAGAGAGGAAGGTCTAATGATTAAGTTGGCATCGTGTGACGCGCGAGAAGCAGTGACAGCACAGGTGCAGCGCGTGGAGGGGTGGGGGTGAGAGAACAGAGAGGGGGAGGAATCTATCTGGGACTCTGCAGAGGAGGGAAATCAAGGCATTAAAGCAGGGGTGTTCAATTAAAATTCCAAAAGGTCCATGTTGAGAAAATATCCTCCTGCAAAGGTCCGGAACATTACAATAATATGTAATTTGCACTATTTAGTGCCATATAGTTACTGTATATATATATATATATATATATATATATATATATATTCAAGGAGCCTAGTAGTAGTGACATCTCTGTGTAGTCAACAACTGTCAAATCAAATAAAGAAAGTAATTCAAGTAATTAAGTCAATTATATTTTAACAATTATTATTCTCAGTTTTCAAATTTAACTGGATGGATTATAAATAATACATAGAAATACATAAATAAATGTTCTCTCATTTCAAGTAAAATAAGGGCTCCATATAAATAAAATACACAAAAATATAACTTTTGAAAAACTTGCATCTTAAAAGAAAGTGCTTGATTTCAGAAAAATGAATGCTTTTGTTCTTCTCTTTTGTTAGACCCATTTCACATCATAACGGTCTCAGACAACTTTATAAGAAACAATCTCTACACATCTTAACATCTTGCCCTCAGTTCAGATTGGAGCAGGTATGTTTGCTCTAAAGATTGGTTTGGTCTGGTAGTGGCGTTTCACATTGGCGCGTCATATCTGAACATATGAGACAGAGTGGTTTTGTAGCGCCAGCAGGAAGAATGAACAAATAACAGCCCTTCCATTCTTTGTTAAAAGCTCTGTTTTCGCGGTTTACTTTTATCTTTTTACAGCACGCCATGTGAAATTGCTTCTCTGACTCACTTAATTCTAACTCCTGCTCTGCTGATTTGAGTTTACTGCCTTTTGTCGGCAGTAAACTCTCAAGGTGTAGTGTGTCAACCCTGCAGACGATATGTAAAAGGGACCTCTCCCCATATTAGAGGACTGATGCATTTAAGAGCATCGTAAACAATCTCTACAATTGCTGCAAACCTGCTGTCATGTTTTATTTTTCGAATAGAATAAAACAATCCTGCCATGATTTCCCTCCAGTTCTATACAATTTGAATCTTCAAAGTCGTAATCAGCAGAGAAAGTCCAGAGGATGTTGTCAGTTTATATATGTGTTCAAATAAATGACTTGATCCCAGGCAGGGGCTTTATTCTGACAGGCAGGGTGATCCATGCTTAAAAATAGGATTCCTAGTGTGTATTGGCTCATCTTATCGTTATTTCTGCTAACATACTATCTATCTAGTGTAACCATGGAAAGGTTAAAAATGCTTAACGGTTTAAAGCCGCATCGATCAATATTTAGTACCACTCTATGGAGCATTTTTGTGTCTTTCAGCTCAGGGCCTGTAACTGTGTCATTTCCAGACACAGCAGGCAGGTGCTCTCAACAAAAAAGAACTTAGTGAAGTATCGAAATGGTAGAAGGACTGCATTTATACAGGGCTATTTTTAGGCTTCTTATATAATTATGTTCAAGCACCAATCAAGACAAGCTGAATTCCTTGTATGTGCAAATGTACTTGGCAATTAAACCGTTTCCTATTCTGATTCTGATTATTGTAGCGACCACTCAAAGGTGCCGCCTGCTCATCAGGAGTGACAAACAGTCACATGCATACTCACACAAGCAATTTGGGGTTCTGTATCGTGCCCAGGGACACTCTGACATACTGCAGGGGTCAGGAATAGGAATAGAATCTGTTAGGTTCACACCTATATCTCATTTAAACCATTGGCTTGGAATGTAAACAGTAAATGCATGGATGCACTACTGCCTCTCAGGGAATCAGACATAAAATCATTTTTCTTTTTCTGGGGAAATACACAGGCAAATCGGTAATGCCATGGTTGTTACTTTAAATTGGCATGCCTTGATTTATAAATGCAATAGAAATCATAAAGAATCAAAACAATTTACATACATACATAACATCCCTATAAGTAACACATACGCAATGAACTGGAAAAACAGTTTCACCTCAAATCATCATCCCTAAAAGTTCAAGTAATCTCAAAACCTTTTGGTGGGAATCTATGTTGGACCTTAGTCCAGATATCTGAAAGTTAGGATGAAACATTTCATGAGTTTTTTTTCAAGGTTGAAAATAATAAAACACTTGGATTTCAAAACATTACATGTGTTAATTTTTTTTCGGTTTTTAGAGTTGCTGACAAGCCTCAGACAGTCAGATCATTAGATACAAACAAGCCCTGTGGGTGCTTGGCAATCTAATCTAAGTGAATTAAACCCCTGAAGGCATCCTCAAGCACATCTTCAAATCCTGTCTCTGCTCTTGTAAAAGGGGATTGCATGTTTGTTTTGGGGTTTTGCTGCTTAAGTATGCAGAGTTATTTTTGGTGGATGCGTGTTAGAGCTCTGACTTTACAGATTAAAATTGTGGAGGGAGTTTCTCTGAGATTTGAAGATAAATGATTATTTAATATTTCCCGATTCATGTCAGCAGAATTTCACCTCGATTTAAGCTTTTACAAACATCTTCTTTCTGGCTGAAATGTGTACACCACACGTAGCAGTGATACATGCATACATTAGTGATACATACTTTAGTTAAACCATACCAGCAATAAGTAAAGGAATACATTAAAGATTAGGGCTGAGTATCAATACAATACATTCTTTTGTGGAATATAGACGTGCTGCAATCCCAATTGTGTTTGATAGAGCTGCTTTTTGTAATGCATGGAAGTCTTTGGGAGGTAGTTGTTGGGGTGCATGGTGGTCGTATGAAGTAGAATATTTTTACTTTAATAAAAATGCATTCAGACGGGGTTGTTCTGTCCATAGGGGAATCAGAAGAGAAATAATCCATTCTAAAGGGCAGTTACAAAAGATGTATTATGCTGTTTATTTGAAGAAGTTATTGATTTTCGATTTTCGATCATCACTTTGTAACATTTGCATTTAGATCAGTATTCAAAAAGTATTTATGTTTGAAACCCAGCTCCATGAAGAACCTATTTTTCTACACCAGAACTGTAATCCTGACATTGTGCATGGAGGAGTTGAGGAATTAATTTCAGTTTGAATAAATTAAATATGAAAAATGCAAATGATAAAGTTTGTTGGACTTGAACTCATGACCTCAGTATTAGTAAAGATACCTTTACTGTTTAAAGGATTGTCTTCTTCCACTCCTTGATTAACATTTGTAGCTCTGAAGGTGGTTTGAAGGTAAAAAAAAGAAAATCTGTTGATAGTGATACATAACATAACATATTATAAAGACACTGAAAACATAGCAGAATAATACCGCAGACTCAGCATCAGCTGAACAGAGTTCAGACTTTCCAAAGCTAATGCAGTTTTTATGCTGAGCAGGCATATTTAATTTAGTTAGTTGCTTTTTCAGTTTGTTGCATGTATACTGTATATACTGTATGTATATATATATATAATCCTGAGATTGTGCATAGCCATAGACAGGAAATAAGCCTTTATGTGTATATATGTATATACAGTATATATACACACACACACACCTACACACACAGATGCTGCAGGAGAAAGAGATTGGAGAGGGAGTGATTTTTAAAAGCGAACAACATGACTGGATCAAGTGGTCTGTTGTAAGTATTGCTAATAAATTTTAATTGAAAATGTAAGCCTGAATCCTAAACAATGAAATTCAGCCTTGACAGGGCTCCAGCTGGCTGATTCGATCAATGATAACCTTCTCAGCAAAACAAAAAATTAATAATCACAGGCACTGACTAATACATGCTGAAGTTCAGTCACACTTGTGTTTGATAGATGGTCTTGCATGGATCAATACTGACACTTGTGCTACCAGCCGTGAGCAGGTGGGTGTCCAGGGATGTAACCTCTGAGTTTTATGGTGACAGTAATGTATAGAGCTCCAGATGTCTACTCTGTGCATGCCCTGCAAAAGCGCTTTGTACTTTATATGGAAATTATTCTTGGCAGGATGCATTTAGCACCCTTTGCCTGACTAATGTAAATTGAGGAATGGAAGCATTAGCATGCAAAAACTGGAGAGGCAGAATATTGAACGGGATCAATCTCATGAACTACAAAACCAAATCGGGCCCACTTCATTTGAAACTCCACTCTGTGTTGAACAGCTACAGAAGGCACATCCTAACTACTAGAACACTGTGCTACAATTCAGAGAGAACACACACTTTCTTTTGTGAATATATATTTATATGGTCTTACAATTGTTCTGCCAATGAGAGGGAATTTCCGCTCAGGGTTATCAACAACAAAATAAAAAGAATCCCTCAAACTGAATTGCTGGAGCAAATGGCTTTACAGCGAATCATTCCTGATCCATGGTAGCAAAATAGCTCTATTTATGCAAATGAACTGAACGCATTAGTGTCAGCATGTGACGTTTACATGCAAAATAATGCAAACATTGGCTATATCGCTTCTAAATCATGAGTCTGATTAACCTGTTTGCAAGGCTGCATAAAGGGACAACTCCTCACAATCATTTCCTTTACACAATGGTAAGCATTATACTTAATCAGCACAAGTACTGATCCTCTGAAGATAGCTATAGACACCAGGCAATCAGTCTTTTGTACAAAGAACCTTTTATGTCCCCTTTATAGCAGCAGCCTGTTGACAGTTGTGCTGGATTATCCACATGGGATGAGTGTGATTGTGCATTTGTACATTACAAGTACATTTTATCTACCAAACTAATGGAAGCAATTACTACTTGTCCTTGCACCTGAGAAAGTTTGTATGTGCTTTTTTGTTATTGATCTTCAACGAGCCTCAGACAATAATAGTGTGACACTAGTTACTGTGTGGTTGCTACAATTCACTTCATCTTTAAACTGCTTTTTACTTTCTGATCGATCGTAGGAATTGATTGTGGTGAAATTGCTATAATCTTCACATCCAGATGTATTTTTTTCCATTTCAGACACATCAGAAAATCCATCCTTGAGGTCATGAGCGAATCCTAGATATTGGTGTAGTATTTGTGCAAAAGCCAAGATCGGGATAAAAAGATGAGCAAGGCATAATGCAAACTCAGATTGTTGCTTCTCTGAAACATAGAGACAAGGCCTTTTGTGTTTTCCCTTGATTTGCCAGTGCACATCCCTGACTATATATTTTACTTTATGTAGAATTCAGACATTTTGTATAATATTCATAGTGCATAAATGTATTTGAAGTGATCTCATTGCATTTTATTTTGTTAATGTGCATTCTACAGTTCACAGATCATGAAGATCTCATCCAGAGTTCCATTGAGGGGACCACAGTGAGGATACATGTTATTAAAGACCAGGATACCAGCGTATAAACCAGAGGACATCTGGACTGTCCTTGAGGGCGAGATGGTATTGCAAGATTTGAATGTGTTATCTTGGTTGAACCAAAACTGGGAAGCTGGAACAAGCAGAGGGTTGCCATGTGAAGTCAAAGGTAATTCACCATTGACTGAAAATGTCAAACCAGCAATCTGATGCTGACATTTGACTTGTCACAGTTGGGGCCAAGTGAAAATAAATAAACAGAGGTTCCTTTTCAATAACGTGTCTCCTCGATCCCTTTCCTTACCTCCACTTCATGTGTCTGCCCATGAGAGACGTGAGCTGAGAAGGTGAGGAAGAGACGTGAGAAATATATATATATATATATATATTATTACAGCCTTTATGTTTCATTGTGTAAACCACTACAAACATTTGTATGAAAATAACTATACTTTCCAAATTAAGAGTGAATTGTATGATATGATTCAAGTGATATTATATACACACAAAAACGCACTCCTGTCTCCCTACGACAACATGAAATACAGCAAATTAGTGCTGAATGCAAGAGCTAACTGTACAGGCCCAATCAATTCAAATCAGCAGCCGTTTGCACTTGTAAACATCCTGTCACAATTAGAGCAGTTGAATTGGGTGCAGCCTGCATGCAACGATAACAACACAAATCATATTAAGGTGAAATGTCATTAAGATATTAAATATTAAGGGCAGAAAGATTGATTGCACATTTGATAATTATAAATAACTATAAGTTATGAATACTAAAGGAACGGATACATTTGTAGAATCCTGCCATGGTTAATTATTTAATATTTCAGCTGTGTGTATCCGGCCTCTTATGTCGCAGGTGCCGAAAATGATACACTGGTGTTTCTTTGCTGTCAGCTCCTCGAGAAGCCTCATCTCCTCTGACCATGCTCCTCGTTTCCTCGAGCTGCATTTCAGGGATTGGAAGATCCTCGATGATGGCGGAGCGTACTGAAAAGTGTGCAATCTCACTTCAGAGCCTGCTTTCTCAGTGTACTGTCAGTCCATGCTATCACAGAATGAATCACAGCTTACAACATGAATTTAAATCTGACCCTGCAGGCTGTTCTTGTATAATGTAGAATGTTGTGGAATTACTGAACAATCAGCTTGGATCACCAGATGCATGTGTGCAGTATAGAGGTATCACGTAAAAATACTCACAAATCCATGAAAAACCTTTCCTGATTTGACTCTCTAAAAATATAGGCAATAGTAGGAAAACAATCTGTATGCAAAAGTGAAAATAATAACTGGGATACACAGTATAAGATGGAAATAGAGTGAGAAAATAAGCAAAGAGAAGGAAGTCTGTCCTTTAAATAAGAAAATGAAATGTCTCTCTATGTGCTGTTTCATTAGAAAACTGTGCAATTATTGGTCAGGAAGTGTAGTTTCTGCCACCGATGACACCAGCTAATGTTTTGATGAATATTAAGATAGAGCTGCAGAGTAATGGGGGCATGCTATTGCCATTGGTTCCAGTGTTTAATGTTCTGAAAAGCTCTGGTTGTCTGAATATAATAGACTATCTTATCTGGGACAGCTCTAATCTGTTATAGTTTGTGGGAATCTGAAACTTTGACAAAAGAAGGACCCTGCTGACTGCTGATATATTTGCCTTCAATCTTTTTGACTGATTCTTTAAACACGCAGCAGGGGAAATGAAAAGGTGCTCTTTTGAAGAAAGAAAGACTCAAATCAGTGTGAATGAATGCTGCGACGTCCGCTTGTACAATTCAATTCATGCGGTGACCCTTTGTGCAGATTCTTGAGAGAAATCAGTACAGTCTTACAAAGACTGTAGTGCACAGAATGTTTCATAGTTTATATTGAATCTTTTCTCTAGGTTATATAATACATTTGAGGTCACAGAAATAGTAGGAATTTCCGTACAATTGGTACTTTCCGAAATTGTGGCTCTGAACAACAGCAGCTAGATAGACAACCAGATGTGAGGGCGTATAAATAGCATGACATTTCTGCATGTCATTATTAGGCAGTTTAGGATTTCAGTGTCATTTAATGCCACGTCATTACCATTATGCTTTGGCAAAAAAACACCTGAGTTAGGTTTGGGAAAAACATTAAGGTTGGATATCAAACGTCACTAACTTTAAATATTTTTTCTTGAGGCACCGGTTTTGAACTATGGTCTCGCAGGACAGAAAATAGAATAATGCAGCAGTGCATTCGGCTTAAATCAACATCAGTTCAGCTGTAGGATAATCCTGTATTGCTTGCTTCCTGCCCAACATAAGTGGTCCCTGTCACATTTTTCTCACTTGTTCAGAGCCTGCTCATCAGGACGTGCCTATCCAAATAACTGCGGATCCCACGGGATATAAGGCAGCACACACCGCTCTCTGCCTCCATACTTCATCTTCAGCGAGAGGAGTACAAACATACTGGGGATTTACCGGCTATAGTTATAATAATTATTTGTTGACCTGTACTGGGACACAAGACTTAGGCCCAATCCCAATGTCCCCCCTAAAGGCTTAAACCCTAAACCCTCTGTGACATGACTGACTCACCTTTCAAATGGTCGAGTGTGAGAGGCTGCAAAAGCTTGAAATCATGTACATAAATACGAATGGGACAGCACCATGACAACATCATCAAATCTTATGTACAATTGTGGATATTTACTTCATACTTTGTACTCCCTGATTTGAACGTCTTCCAGGCTTGCCTTACGAGATGAGAGGTAATTAACAAATAATCTATTTACATGTTTTTTTCAAAAGAGCTTCAATAACCAAATTAAATGTTTGATGAATAAATCTATGAGATATAGTCTCTGCTTGCATTCCTCTGTTTTCATGTGTATTTATGTACCATGGGTAAATTTAATATGCCAGGCTGAACACCCATGTGCCATCCTCTTTGTTGACCTTTTTTTATTCCGACTTCCATGCTTCCACTGGTTACCCTGGCTGCCAAAAATGTCAAAAAAGACCTCCTAAGGTCTATTCCTAACCACTTTTCCTTGAACTCCATGGAAAACAGGAGTGTGAGGAGTTAGGAAAATACAACTATAGTGCTTATACAATCCGACTAGTCACTCACACTACGACAATTGTACACCTCTGATGCATGCCGGCTTTATAAAGACCTTCTTTTGTGAGAGGCTGCGTCACTTGTTGTATGAAGGAGAGAAACCGGAGCGCCTTCCTTCCTGCTGCTGTCACACTTAAAAATCAACACTGCTTCAGTAGAAACAATTCACTCGTATATCAATTAAACTGCTCAATATCAATAGTTCCTTTGTGCAATAATGTAGATTCAACGGTTCGGTTATTTTGCTTTTTAACTTTTTTTAAAATAATCGATCATGTTTCGACATTGTTTTTTTTACTGATGGTTCTTGTTACTGCTAGTTGCCATCCGACTCCAGGCAAAGCATTGTCATAACGCATCCTGCATCAATGCATCAAAAGGATTGTAACATTATTGCAAATTTGCGTTCACACGTTAACCATAATGAAAAGGCATTCTCAATACTTTATAAAACAAATTAGAAACTACCTCACAACTTCATGAATAAGCACAGGTGGAAGATGGATATTTTAGCTGTATGTTAGCAAATGCTGCAGAGATACAGGACATCCTGGAATTGGGAATTGAGGAATATGAGATTTTTGATAGGCACCGGGGCCGTGATCAGCGAACTATTCAGTCGTGAATTCATCTTTATGCAGTGATCTGTAGCATTGCAGAAGGTTTTGCAGATTGCATTGACATAATGATGCTCTCTGATTATAAAAAGTTCATAAAGGCTAAGATAGAATGTACTCTATAATCAGGACAGCTGGACTTATTTTGTGGATCTGAGTAGAAACTGATTGTGGTAAATACCTGCTTTGGTGCTACTTTATTATTTTGGCTATAGACAAAATGTCGTAGCATGAAAGAATAAGAGGATCAAAAAGCAATACATATAAAAAATATATATATGATGAGTTCTATTCCAAAATAAGACATCCACTCGTTGAAGAAACTGCTCTCATGGAACAAATAAAAATAAACTGTATTAAAACCCTGAGATAATGTCAGACAGTACAGCTTGGAAGATGCAGTGCAGTTATTTGTGGCTTGCAGATATCAATCAATTACTTATGCTACATCACATTCTGAAATAAACCTAATCGTCACAGTTATTTCATGCAAAAAAACAAAAGGGGATTTATGCAAAGGGCGGATCAAAAGATAAAACAGCCCCAACTTTGCCAACAATTGCCATCTTCACAGTTAAGAGGGGGCATTAACAGTTGCTAAACGGCAGATAATATTGATGAGTTCCTTTCACCTGCTGTTTGAATCATGCTCCAAACCAGCTTGAATAAATCTGATGATAATCAAGATTTATCACAATTGAAATGTTTCCTTCTTCATGTCTGGAAAAAAAACTTGTCACAGTGTAATACCATTTTTGCGTACTCCTCTCCCAACATGCTCCTGCAGGAAAAATGCTTGACAACAAGCATCAAGGTGATCATGTCATTGCGTCATGTCAGTCATGACTGTATCAAAGCACTGTATGTGACATCCATTGAACTACAAAGAGAAAAGATACCATGTACTTGGTGGTTATAATCTACAACAGATCACATGCTGAAACCACTTTTCCATTATTCTTGATAATACCACAACCAGGGTACAGAAAAACAGATGACGATGGTGTGTTTTGGTTGATGTTTTACGTGTGGGAATGAATAGCCTGATGTTTCAAGTAAAGCTACAGTATTTGGTTCTATTGTATTGTGTCTCATTTAATCTGAACAAAATGTTTGTACAGCAAAACCAGACACAGGAACATGTTCTCCCTGCAGACACTCTGAAGAACAGTTAAATCAGTCATACTGTCAATAACCCTTTAACACCAAGATATTCACTGCTGCCGTTATAGGATGTCAGAGGTCGCACGTATCGTATCTCTTCCTATTAGTATAAAAACAATTCAACATACTTAACCACTTTATATTGACAGATGAAGCTGTATAATATGAAAATAAGTATGTAGCATTGAAGGTAATTAGTAGGTAGTATGGATTTGGGACACAGCTAATGACTATGAGGATACAGGGCTGGCTTCAGCTTTAAGTTGAGGATGTAAACTTAACATCCACATCAGATAAATACATTTTATACACACTCAATGGCAGAAAATGCAACAAATCATTTTCTCAGTGGGTATATATCTTCTTCTTAGAAGACCAGCAAAGCTCAGAGTCAGCGCTTGAAAGTCAAGTGTCATTTGAAGTCCATTGTGCTGGAGGAGAGCCACTGCATGTACTGAATGTCCACTGATATAACCTGAAGAGTGACTTCTGTTTGACACTCAGTGAATGTTCTGTTCTGATTGGGTGTTGGTAGGCGGTTAAATGATCCAGTGCATTTGTGCTATTTATGGAATTGTGGTATTAGAACATTTTTCTTGTAGGTTTAAACGTAGTTTGTCCAACATTGCAATATAGTGCATTTTCATCTTATGGCATGCTCTAACAGCACCATGTCGGAGAGTTTAAAATACCAAGCATGAACACCGGTATTTACTGTTTCAGAGGTAGAATTAAAAGAGGGCACAAATGAAATGTTTAGAAATAAGATCAGCTGGCACATTTTTTTAATTTTGTTTGTCTTTTGCCTGGAAATTATCTGCAATAACTTTAAAAGCAAATTTAATCTTAATTGTGATCTCTGCCTATAAGATCCATATACTTTTTATCTTAATTTCACTGTCCGTATACTTTCTGTGGGAAAAAAAGAGAAGCCATCAATGGACACATATATTAATAGATTATCTTATACGGGTACAGTGTCATCACTAATGTACATCCATCAAAAGCCAGTCCTTCTGAAGAGGTTTCAGTGTGGGTTGCAATGATAATCAAACATTGCAGCGGTTCACTTGAGCTGATACAAGATGCTTTGCAATGCAACCGTGTTGGTGTTAATGGTTTTAGAAGAGCATGGTAGCTCAGTTCCAGCGCAAAGAAAGAGAAGAAAACAAGCAAACGGACGCCATAAACCGTTACATCAACGCACACAAAAAGGAAAACGCATGAAAGCGAAAATATGAACGGTGAAAATACACCATATGAACAGATACAAAGGAGCGCACGTTTAGAATCGATGACCTGAGACGGTATTGTTTGTTGAGTGTTTGTTGTTGAATTCATACAAAATGCTGCTTTGTCCCATCTGGCAGCAGACTTCAAAAGGAGGGGAAACCCCACTAAATGGGTAATTATTGCACCTCAATTGCTTTATAAGGTTCTGTTATGAGATTTTAAAAGGCGTCTCAAAAGATGGCTGACAATACGAGCCTGCATGACTGGGAAACTGCAGTCAGTGAGGAGACTGTAATGTGTTTCTTGACAAAAGCTGCTGAACAGCCAGTGCAGATAAGAGGGGACAGAGAGGACTGGTGGCATAATATATTGATTTATTTTTGTTTGTTGTGCTAAATTCTTTACACGGTTTTCAAAAGAAACTGTGGCATACTGGACAAAAATAGCTGCAATGTTCAGAGTCACAAATTATGTTGGTGATTGCTTTATTCCCCCTATTCAAGATTTTCTGGATATAAAACCAGTATGAATTAGATACAATGGAAGTTAAAAATAGAAATCTTCAATAGTCAACCGAAACTAAATTGAGTGAAATGAAATCCTGATATGAAAAAGAATGTAAAAGCAAGAAAGCAAATCATGTCCATATAGTATAGCGGTCAAGTAGTGTCAATGTCCCCTCTATCCACATATACTGTATGTTTGGATAACATCAAGACCGACTGAAAAAGACGTATTCAAGAGCAATATAAACAGCTGTGTGCTTCACTCATGAAAAGAGCATGGCATTTATCAAGGAGGAAAAAAAAAAACGACTTTTTAATTAATTAAAGGGCAACATTGATAAATCTGACACTTTCATTTTGTATCATGTGTCTGAGCATCTGCAAATAGCATGAGGGTAATCATAATCTTTGTCATTGTTTGTGAATGCATAGCAAATTATATATTCCTCTTTATGATAGCATGAGTTGGAGGGAGATTGGAGGAGGAACAGTGGAAGGAAAAACAACAATGATGCTATTGTATACTCATGTCTGTGGTACTGCATGTTTAGGTGCTGTGTTGTTTTGCATGCATTGCAATGTTTGCAATTAGGCCGATTGCATTTTAAACTTCAGTCTGCACTATTTCATGCAGACATGGGTCTAGATTCATTGGAAATGCATTGGTACAACTGCAGAAAACAGATTCCCAATTAGGCCTCAGTGGGGCTAACTTATAAAGTTTGATCTTGAGGCAAAGTAGGAGAAATGTGTCTCTACATCAGTATTTACATGGTCATGTGGTCAATGTCTCATTCCATCGCATATAAAGCTCATGGGAAGGTAAAGGTCAAAGAGAAGTTTTACTCAGTGTTTCAGCCTGCTACACTTTCACACACATTTTGAACATTAAGTGCTTGCTGAGGTGATCGAGTGAAAGAGGAAGACATCCGTATGGGACACAGTGGACACCAGAGTGATATTTTCAGTAATAGATGGCAGTAGAGTGAGGGACAGTGAATGGATATGTCTCTCCTGACAGATGTGTTATACCTGATCTCATAGTTTTTACACTTTTTTAAATTTAATTTGAATGAACCGTTTATATTTTAGAGAGCATTCTTCAAATGAGTCCTCAGGCTTTAAGAAAACGATCAGTACTCTGAGGTTAAGTCTTTCTGTGATGTTGATGTTTGCTGCATCGTGTTCGTCTGTTTAAGGCTTTCAAATAAATGAAATAAAAGAAAGGAATGCTCCGAGCGGCTGGTGTCATGTCCATCACCCAGCAAAGGCTTACATCTGTTGAACTTTGCATCTGTCAAAACAGATAAGAGACATTTGTGTTGTCCTCACTGTCAGATAAGGGGAACTGAATTGAAATGAATGCAAACAGACACACTTTCTAACACAAACTGGACCTGGAATACAATCTATCATTTTGAGCAAATGAGTTCCAGTGCTTTAAAGTGTTTCCCAAACAATAAGGACTTTAAGACTTCACAGCTCAGTTCTGGTGAATAAAAAGGGAGAGGACATCTAAATTTGTCCTCATGAGTGGATCGATGACTGTATACAATATGGACGTAGCCTCCGTGACGTCACCCATAGGTTTCTGAAGAGCCTTTATAAAGCTCAAAGTGGGTGGAACCGACCGTCACCATCCAAGCAGTGACGAAACAGTGTAACTCCAGGCTAATGCAAAAAAAGGCAAATAGGTGGATCGTCCTGGCGTCGTGATGACCTAAACCTTAGCACTCAGTTAGTTGTATTAGAAATAAGATGCATCAAACGTGTGAGGTATCTCATCATCTGTCTACCATATATATGTTGCCTCCTTCTATTCAATTCAATTTAATTTGTACAGCCCAAAATCATAAATTTGCCTCAGAGGGCTTAATCTTACTCCTTTGAGCCTTCAAGGGACTGGTGATTATGTTATGTTCAGAGAGGGTTAAATTTGCCTCAGGTCCATTTTTGTGTTTACGCCTCCTTCACTGTATTACTGAGGAAACACAGTTACGTAATGTTACATTTAGAGTCTACCACGGGCAAAACGACGAAACACGTTAACAAATGAATACATGAGTCAGAGAACAGCTCTTGGCAACTGCAATATTCAAGGAGGCATCTAAACAGTATTTATTTATGATAATCAATAAATAATTTAGCAGCCTAAACTTTATAATTTGGACATAAAACGCATTCAATATTATTAAACTTTAAATAAACAAAGGGTGGCGCTCTGTGCAGGAATGGAGCTGGGAGTGGAGCATTTTATCTGCCTAGTGGGCTTTTAAAGGCTGCAGCTCATCGACTATATATGGACATTGTATTGTTACTTTACAGGCTGAGAACAATTGATTTCAACATGTCCTTCACTCGAGCTCAGAGAAAAAAAAAGTATAGATTGTCAAAGCAAGACCTTGATTGAGTGTTTCCAAAAGGTCACAACATCTTCTGTTCCTCACATTGAAGGGAAAATTGCCTTCGAGGTTAATAGTTTGTCATGTGTAAGTGTTTTGATGGACAGAAGCTGTAGTTACTTTCAAAGTACACACACAAAGCTTTTCACTGAGGCTGCTCTACAAAATACTCGTTCAGACACAGCAACATATGTTTAAAATGTTAATCACATATGTCAAATCAAACAAAAACAGTGTGTTGGGTGTGGTCGTTGATGGGGAACTTGTTGCACAAGAGGTAATGAAGAGGTAATGAAGGGAAAATGGAGAGGGAAATAGAAAAACTCAGAGCAGCATGGGATGTACCGTTTCTCGCCAACTCCGTCCACACAAGCAAGCAGTTACAGATCCAACAAACGCACAACGAATGGCTTTGCTTTACAGTACTCAAAATTCAAATATTTCATACATTCTGCCTATTGAAGACAGACATGAAATTACCCGGGTGAGCTTTAAAGCTAAAATGCATGGGATCTTTTACACTCAACTGAACAAACTAAATATACTGTGACGCTATGGCAACAATGATGGTGGAAAGATGTGAGGAACAAAATAAAATGTAGCAGATGAGACCCATTCAAAGCGCTGCTTTATAACGGCATGAAATCCCCTACATCCACCATCTGCTTTTTCAGCTCCTGCGGTGGCTTTTTTAGATTTGAGTCGAGTTCGTCTCATCCTCACGCAATATGTCGTTTTAAAGCTGACAGCTCATCAAGATGAGCAACAAGTGCTCAGCCTCGAGATGGACCAGCTAAAGTGGAGGATGGCAGGATTATCAAGAGGACTCAAGGTGAAATCAGAAAATGCATAAAAACATATCCCCACATTTCCAAGTGTCGTGCTGAAGGAGTTCAGGAGAAAATTCCCTCCTTGTATACTAGACCAATCTCACACCTATAAGTGGGTGCTAAGGAAGCGCACATTTTCAGGAGTACTGAATATTCAATCATTTTGTGTTTGTAACAAACCGTTTCATAGTGCAGAGTGAAAGGACAATAATGAATGCACTGTGGCTGGTGCACAGTGTCACAACATACCTGGAACAACCTGGTCTCCCAGAAATCCCTGAGATGACCATGACCTGGTTGGAGTGGTTTCATGCTTGTGTGAGTTCCACCTTTACTGCCTAGGCTAACTAATGCACACTGTAATACACCTCCGTAAAGCAGAATTCAACACATATTGTTTTTTGGCACTTAAATCAGCACCTAATGTAGGGATACAGTTATGTCTCGAACCTTATTTGTGTCCCATCCTAACAAGGCACTCGCACATGCAAAAACATCTAATAGCATGCTTTAGACAAACGGTGCACTCAGGGCATTGAGGCCACTGTAAGCTTTTACATCACTAACATGGCACTTAATCATTCTGATTACTAAAACTGACTGAAGTTAGTCATGCAAATATGAGTCTACATGGATTCACAAACTATAACGGCAGCTTTAGACACGATACCCTATCACGAGGGGCCCGATTGTGTCCCATTAAGAGCTTCTGTCGGAGCTAGGGTCCTGAGTTATTAGAGAAATTAAGGAAGAGAGCGTGAGATGAGGGGAGAGAAATATCACAATTTTAATGAAACCCTGGATACAGTAGCTGTTTCCACAGAGACACCCTCAGTAGCTGATTTAGCAAGAGCTTGAAGTCCTGTGATGACATAAAAGAAGGGCTATGGAGGAGAACAAAGCTCTCTGTGGGTAAAATTTACTTTTGGTAATATACTAAAAGGTCTGTCAAATTATGGAAGTCTTTATACAGTGAATACAAGCTTGGAGGTAATACTGGGGCAGGACATGTGCTCTTTAGATAAGACTCAGTAGAAACATCAGTAGAACAGTAAATTGTTCCTCTTAATTAAACCTTTTTGAAGCTTGCCCACAGATGACCTACACACTGATGTTATTCACACAGAGCAGAACTAGCCCTGCATGACAGATGAGTTTTAGAAATTCACACTTCAAAAACACTTCTACCTCAAACAAGAGGCTGTGGGTGAGACGGCTAACAAATCACAGTTTTGGAGATAGATTCAAAGGGAGAAGAAACGCATGACGGAGGAATGTCAACAAAAATGTTTGCAGTTAAAAATATAAGCCCTAGCCGCCTCATTGAAGTAAAACTGCGCTGATATTTTGCGCTGAGAACAAATATTTAAAAGAAAACTGACTTAGGTGTCACCACTAGTGCTAAAAAGCTAGAGAGCGGTGCACCAGGTATTTTACACCCCGTTTAAGTCAAGATTTCACGGAATATTAAATTTATTGTTGCGATAACGTCTGCGATTTCTAAAATGTAATTGTTTCACTCATTTGAGTTTTGTGTGATGCATTATAGCAACATGCATTAGCATCTGCCAAATCATCAACAAATGGAAGCCAAAATAAATATGTAATACCCCTGAAGCATTTAAGAAAAGCTCAACTACACTGAAGATCAACACAGTTATGCTTTCTTGATTAGGGAGTTTGAGGAAAATAACTGATTGCACTCATTGAAATATTACATCATTATAATATTAGGATTCGAGTTAGTGTGAAATAAGTTCATAAAGTATCAAATAAAATGAAGACGGACAGATTAAAAAACCCCAGATTTTCTTTTTACATTGACCAGAGTGAGAACACGCTACCCTTCAATGACCCCAGTTAAATTGAAACATGCAAATATTCACAGTGCATTTGAACAAGTCTTGTCTGCCATGTGTTTTAGTTTTCATTCTAAAACACACAATACTAGAAAAATACACTTAGTAGAGGGCACATCTCCATAAGGTGCGTCTGCAACAACCCCTGTTTTATGTGAGTGATTGAAGGAATATAACCCACGATTGGCTTATCCCCGGTCAAAACAGTCTTGCCAAAACACATGATATGGAAGCTATATTTAACACAGGCCTACTGCTTACCATCACTATTCAATACACTGATGTGCCGGAACAGTGCCACTTCAAAGTTGTCGACAAATGTAGCCTTTCAGATCAATGAAATCCTTTCATTTTTCAAAACCACTACGTCTAAATCCAACCTTTGGTGGGTTGTAACTTTAATCTGCCTCTGAAGACATATTGCTGATAGGTAGACAGGTTTATATGGAGATTGATGACCATAAAGTTGAACTGAATGACATATATCCTCAGTATCTCATGCACCCGTCACCGTGATGGACTGATGTCATATGTGAATCTGCACTCGACTTTTAATCCAATACCAAGCATCCATTTGATAGAATGGCAGAGGTTGAAGCGTCACTCCGAAACCGTTTTAAAATGAGCTATAAATTAGGTATCAGACTGTCCATGAAGGCTTATGTTCCTACATGTGCTGTAATAGTGTGCCGAATTCTCTCTCACATTAATCTTTAATTTGACAGTGTAACCGATCCAAATATAAGATCCTCATTCCTTATTAATGTCATGGTGACAGCTGCTGTATCCTCTCTCTTCATTCGATTCATCCGTGTTATTCATACAAACCACAAAGTCTGTATTTCTTTTGACTAGTGGCTATCCTCTGGATTTGTTTGCATGGGGTGCCTACTCAATGCAAACATAAACACGGGAAATGGGGAAAACAGCAAGTCTGGTTCTGTCCAACAGTAGTGTAACAAAATCCACCTACATACACCTTTAAAACTCAGATTAACTAGTTGGTTGAGTCTTGTTTGTTTAATCTGTACAAAAACAAAGTGTAAAAACAGTACAAGAAGACTCCAGTAAGTTATTGTGCTGTATATCGTCTCATCCAACTCTCAGCAAGAACACAAATACGCTTATTTCCCAATTCAATGTGTTTTTTAAAATATGTATTTCTTTGGAAAAATAAGTAAAAGTGGTTCAATAACCTCACAGTACAATATGTGCAGCAGGGCAACTTTGCACGGTACCCAAGCTTTTGGTTCTAAAACATCAAAGCCAATACCTTGCCTTGTTTGTGCTAAGTTAACAGACCTTTACTGTGCAGTGCCTAATTTAGAAACAGCTAGTCCTTTTTGCGTCATGCGTGCGTACACTGCACACTAATTATGTACAAAATTACAATGTCTTAACAAGCTGACAAAACATTGTACTGCCACTGTGTTATCCAAAATGTACATCACTAAAAATGAAAGATTTATCTCTGTGTTAATCCTGTTTAAGAGGACAACACCATTATGACAGATTTTCTTTTCAACCTAAAGCTCTTCACTATAAAGTCACAAAGCCTCACAAATACTGCTCTAGTTTTAACGGGAGTCGGTTTCAGTTTCATGCCTCACTCCCCAAAGGTGGAACAGAATTTGGCTTTGAATGCACATTGAGAGGATGATCCGTCCACTATCATGCACGACGACCACGTTTTAGTTACCTGTCCGAACATATATTGATCCTTTTTTGTGTTAAAGAAACCCAACAGGTAATTCCAACTATTTTGTCCTCTCCGTACTCTAACAAAATGTTAAAGTGAAGTTAAATTTGCCGTTTCATGCTTTCATTTAACTTGAAAATTTTAATTATGCACTAAAACAGCAAGTCAGTAATATTTGAGATTAAAATATGTTTTGCACTGAACAGACTGCTCAGAACCTCTTCATGGGTTTATTTGGATTAACTGGAAAAACAGCTCAGAACTTCTCTTCAGAAATTCCTCTCTTCACTTCACGGCCTTGAGCATCTCGTGTCACCTCACATCGTGTGTGTGTTGGTTGTTACTTTTAGTTAGCATTTGGTTAGCTTAGCTGTGTTTAGAAGATGGCTGTCTGCCAAGTTTAACATAGGTGCTGTGTGAAAACAAGCATGGGCTCCAGCTATAATGGATATCAAAATCCAATAGCCATGAAAGATTTAAATCAGTTAAAAGTTAAATTTCAAGTGTCCTGATGCTCTACGAATCCTCCCAGTAAAGATGCCAAGGTAGCACTAAATACTATATTATGCTAAACTGGAAATTTATTAAGACATCTCAACCGTGGTTTTAAAAAAAAAAAACCAAAAAAACCCCCAAAAAATGTAGAGCCTTGTCTTTTTAACTATCAAGCAGAGCTCTCACATCACCAGCAATAAGGACATTTTATGACTTTGCTGCCATGGACAAACAGATCTAAAGTTGATGAAAACTCAAAAACGAGAAAGGACAAACAAAGGCATAGTGTCAGTTCTTCCAGCTAAATGTCACCCTCCGTAAAAACATGTCTAATCCAGGAAATCGTGTCATCTCACATTTGTATGATGTCTGTCTCTCGTCACTGTGACCTGGCTACTGAAGCGTAAATGTCAAAAAAATAGTTTACAAAAAGGGCACTTCCTCATAAATCCTGGGGGAATCCCATGAGGGCATGGTGCAAAATAGTTCCAACCTTCCTTCACTATAAAAATCCAGCCATGAGCATTCAAATAATTTTTAGGTTTTTTTTCAAAAGATGTAGGCTACATACTTTAACCTTCCACTGCTATAAAGTTGTGATATTCTAGCCCTATTAACCAGTTTAGCCGATCTAAGCCACACGGTTACTCAAAGAAAATTATAGTGAAGTATAAAATTGATAGTTTGGCAATTCATTAGAAAACAAAAAATGGCCCAAAAAGTACCCTGTCAATCTACGCACAATTTTATTATTTCCGACACCAATGGTTTGATTTGGTGGCATCTGTTGACTTGATTTGCAAAGAGTAAATTGGGCTGCAAGTGTGCCGATAATGATGTCAGCACTGAACTGAAATCAAAGGGGGTAAATTGCTGTATCATGGGTGAAAAATATGTTAATTGCTTAAGAACGTTCACCCCCAATCCAACACAACCTCATCCATGATTGTTGGTTCATGGGTCGACACTGAAAGCTCCCATCATCTCAACTCTTTATTGGTCTTAACCGTTGAATATCCAGAGCAAACAATGTTTAATCATTTATCCAAGCTGTGTGCATGGCTTTATGCTCCAAGATTGCCACTATGGGGCACCAACATTTGACCTACTGAGTGGCTTTAACTTTGCATTTTCAAATTAAATATATCCAACCATTGTATTGAATTTACAATTAACCTTGGTTATACAATCACCAATGCATTGTTATCTCTTAATGCTGCTGGTCTCCTTTTGTTTTTCAATACTGCGGCCTAGGCTCTTGTTTGCGAAGTTCTTTAACATTTTAACTTTCATGCATACCAAGTAACAGCACTGTGTCTGTATCAAGCATCGGATTAATAACCAGACATTTAATTATTTTTCTCATTTTATCTGTAATATCGCGTCACTTTTAATTGCTTACTTGTGTAACATATAACCTCAGTAACACACCTTCCGCCACCTCCTATGGAATTTAATTAGCCCCATATATCTAATAAGAGGACCCCGATTTCAACTCTGTGCTTTCATCTATGTTCTCTCATGTGCGCTAACCAAGTCAATCAAGAGCACACTGCTTTCATGTCACACAAACTCATCTGTATGGGGAGACATGAGCGAGGCCAAGAGCTGCGAGAAAACCACTAGAGTGTTGAAAGAAATACAAACACTGTTTGACAAATTTCTATATGAAGCAATTTATTTTAAAAGGCTTCTTGGTGCAGACAAAATGGAATAATTTAGTTCTGCTGTCCAAAAAGCAAAACAGTAACACACAAACAACCACCATGTCAGTGATGAATACAAATGTGCAGCATCTTAAGACAGTCCAACCAAACAAAAGATAGCTTTCTGTTCGGCTCAACCACAAGTATACGTGTACATGTATATAATGAAAATATTACAATCACTAGCTGGTTTCACTCGACAATCTTCTGCATTATTAGAGCTTTGAGAGGACGGTCAGCAAGGAGCCGGTCAGCACAACACAGAAGGCAAAGGTGAAGATTAAGCAGTTGACCAAACCCTGAGAGGAAAAACACGAGTTTAAGATGTTTGGTGGCTACTGCGCATTTTTTCAGTGGAATTCAAAGCATCTTGTTTGCAATTTCAGCTGGGCGGCAATTTCACTCGTGAACCTTCATTTGGATGAAGTCATGTTCTCCTTGGTAAACTGCTGCTGCACACTTGCTAAACAAGGCTGGCATTTATTAGAGCTAATTTACAATGAATGACTAGATCATTGGACATGATTAGTGCTGTGGCACTTACCTTAATCTCTCTGAACACCAAGGTTCCCCACAGTGCTGCAACCAGACCATATCCCTACAGAGTAAAGAAACCAAACTAATGGTTTATAGAGCACAAAACAATGATTCATATTCATTTTAAATCAGTTTCAGAACGACTAACATGTTTTCTTCTACACACACACAAAAGGTATAGCAATTGGTTAAATAATTAGTTAATTAAGTTTATTTAATAATGCTGTAGGATCCTAAGATAAGAAATGACAGCATGGTTTGGTAACCAGCATGCACAAAACCGCCATGAAGGAAATCATTGTAGACTCACAGCATCCCCTCTTTTCTGAACAAAAACATCTGCCATCAGAGAGAAGACTGCGTGCCAGAGAGAAAAAAAAACAGCCTAAACCCATCATTTGTTCCAGCCCCCATCAAGCTGCTGAAATCCGATAAATTGAGCAATACACACACACTTTAGCCTTTTGCACTTTAGTCTGCCCGTGTTGTCAATGCCAGAAGTCTTATTTTATGATGGCATTATGTTTTTGTTACGTTTTATATCTAAAGCAACAGATTGTAATGTGCTCAAGACAAATTTCCCTTCAGTGACAAAGTTTATGCATCCATTGCTCTACATGCACATAATTGCTACTGTGCATTATTTGTTAATTAGCATACCATCATCTACTATATTGCCTTAACATGCATGGACAGATTAATCCCTTTCCATAAATCTACTTAATGAATACGTTTAATATGAAACAGTATTTGCATTGCGTTCGTGGGGGATTAGAACAAGACGACAAATCCCCAAAGCTTTTTTAGCAGCAGAGTTACTTTGAACGAAAGTACATGCTGAAAACTTTTTCTATCGACAGGGCTTTCAAGACAGGAAAATGCATTATTGTCACAACAGTATGAGAGAATATGAGACGCAGGATGGCATTGGTTTTGACTCGCCATGGCCCAAGAACAGCAGGTTCATCCTCAAAGTCTGGCTACAATGCAATTAAAATGTTATCTTGCATGGCAGCTAGACTCTTGTGGCATCATATATCACACGAAATCCATCTAGCCAGGCTTCAAATAATGTTTGTGTTCGGTAAGTCAGAGCACGGACCAATCAGCATCCTGTGAGGAGCTAAAGGCTGTGTGTGGCGACATGGAGAGGCAACGTATCGATCAAGCAACAGCTCCTAAAGAGGTTTGGGTAGATGCTGCAAAAGCATCAGTTATATCAGAACTGGAGTGTATTTATTGGCACTGAAGACGTTTCTCGATGGAAAATACATTTTCGCTCTTCTCGCTTCCTTAAGCGATTGATTAGGTGGTTCAGCCTATTACCTGCCAAGTTTTTTTCAAAGTACCTTCAGTATCCAATGAGTGTGCTTCTCAGGTGGTTCTTCGTAAACAAACCATCTGGCGACCCAGGTTGATTAAAATTGCCTCCAGATAAAAACTATTGATTGGACCGTTGTCTTTCATTCAGGTAAAAATTTCCCCATGACCAACACCTTTCTCCATGGTATTTATACTGAAAACAAATATATCCACTGTCCCCAGAGGATGAATCTCAATGCTTTCATTTTTGGTCCCGTTGACATTTTGTGCTACACCATCGGGCAAAAAAAAAAGTCTAAATACAACGTGCAGATAGCCACAGCATTTACTTAGCAGTGATGCCCTTATGGGAAATTAACTTTTTATTACTCTGGACACTCCATAAGCTTTTCTGTAGCAGCACCACCTGGGCAATGTCACAACCAGAGACATCTCAAAATCTCAGATGAATCATGCTTAGCTGAAAACCGCTCAGTTAGATGCAAAGATATGTCTGAACTGACCAATTTATCATGCTGGTCTGCCAAGTTCTGCAGCTAGCCAACTGTCTGATGAATTCAGGCTATAGGGGGATGTTGACATGTTTAACTTAACTAAAACATGAACAATTAGAGTACTTGTACCTAACTTAAGTCAGTATTTTCCTTTTCAAATGGAAAATTGGCAGACTGCTCAGTTCAAGTGGTGGCAAATGTACAGTATTTAAATTTCCCAGGGCATGTTGCACTTACTGTGTTGACAATAGGAAAGGTAATGACCGAACTCAGGTAGTTATTGGCCAGGAACCAGCTGTACGTGGCCAACGTCCACATCAATCCAGACAATATACCTGGAGAGCAAGAGGAGACAGGAAAGTATACTTGAGAACGATACAACGCACACAGCACAGCTGATAAGCAAGTAGTTCACAATGCAGGTGTATTCAAGTAGAAAGACGACTAAGATGAGAAAAGGTGCAAGTAACTAAACGTAGTTATTCATTAACTGCATGCCAGCTTTTGGGCTGGAATGGACATGTTTATTCACAGTAGCTTTCCCTGAACCAACATCTAACCATCCCCCGAGTGGATGCCTTTACACATGCAGCTTGGCAAAGACAGCGGATATTTTCACTGCACCAGCTCGTATAGATCCAATCCCCAGATTGGGAACCATTAGTATGACTCACTAGAGCACATGCGCTCAGGATGCCATCAATACCTACAGGGTCAAATGGCAAAACACCTGACAGACTGCCATCAGTATTAAATGCATTAGATTGCACAGGTGCATCTTGCGAAGTGGTAACTCAGTGTAAATGAGCATTAGTTTTAATAAATATAATGATTCAACATATGATAGTGTGGATTACCTGGTAGGATGACTCGGGAGTAGACCCTGGGCCTGTTATTCATGGCAGCACAATAGATGGCAAAGTACACCGTGCTTGCGACAAAAATGCCAGAGCACTGCGCATGAACATAGTCGAGCTCTGTGAAGAAGTTGAAATAAGAATTTGTAGTTTTGTTTATTCCTCTAGGTTTGCAATAATAAAAAAAAAAAAAAAAAAAATAAAAAAAAATAAAAAATTTCCTCTTTGCTTTCAAGACGTTTGTCATTACAGCCAATATCAAAGTTGGAGCTAAAGCTAAAGAGAAGAAATACTTTGTATTGATCCTTGAGCTAACACACATACAATGACTTTAGAGTCTCTCAGCAAACTAGATATTAAAACTGTTTCGCTGGAGGATCCAGTGTTATTTATAGACCAACAGTGTGATACAGTCTTAAACCTGAGAGGACATTTTAATCTTTGTTTGTTCCAGTTTTTTTTCAAGTAAGATATATCGATAGCATCTTTAAAAATAAAAAAAAGGTAAAAGTGAGGTCAGTTATCAAACACTTAAAGCCATACCATAGTTACTGGCTCCATGGAACATGCTGTTAGGGCACGATGAATGGCTCTTTATGTAAAGGACGGGTGCAAAGGAGGCCCCGTACAGCAGGCCCGACACAGCAGCAAGCAGGCAGCCTCTAACCAGAGTGACATGATGGATGCATTTTAAAACTCTACTGGACACATTGTTGAATTTCACCATTGCATACCAAATTGATTCATTACATGTGCATGGTAACATATTTAGATGTGCACACCCATTTCATTTTTAGCCAACAATTTAAAAGTGGTTAACAGAGACAGTGTATTACTTACACTAGTGGCGCTATACTCGCATGCACTTTTAAAGTCCAACACGGTTTGCAGCGTTATTTTTATCCTTCATTTAAGGATTTTTGCTGTTTGATTGCTTCATTTCATCAAGCGCTTACATTTCCTCCTGCTTACTATATCAATTTGCTGTTGCAAGGCAGCAATACATTTCCTAAGTGGGATCAAAGTGATATCTTCATTGTGAAATAGTTGAAGTCATGACTTAAAGAAAGGCTTACTGTACGTCAACTCAAAAAGAAACGCTAGCCAAGAGACAAATCATGTTACATTTTAAACCCAAGCAGGCCAGCAGCTGTAGAAACGAAGGCCTCAAATTCTATCCTTGTTCCTCGGGGGAACATTTCTATTGATGACCAAACAAACCCCATGTTTCATAAACCTTCCCTTGTCAATGCTTGTAACTTGCAAGAACAATAAATGTGCACGCAGCTCACTGACTGCTAATGAGTTGAGCTCACATGAACCGCCTGGTCTTTGGTCCGATGACATCCATCCAGAACGCTGAGGAACTTGATCTCTGCAGAAAATTAAATATGAAGTCATGTTGTCCAATAAAGCAACTGCACCATCAGAACATGCTAAACAACACAATGTCATCAATTTGAAAAACCAAGTGGCAGGAATTGATTGTCCTTACATATTGGTAAATTCCTCTTGGTTTGAGTGAAGTCAGAAATGACAAAAGAGGTGAGAAATGTAAACTAACATCTAAATCAATGTACTCACTCTTTCGAGAAGTAATGGAATCGATTCAGAGTTGGGATGCAGTTCCACGTCCGTTTTCACACAGAAAAAAATTAGGCCACTGGAACAAACAAATGTCATACATCTGTCCTCTGATGTCCAAAATAGCCATCAAACTGAAATACCATCACCGTTTTATTGCGACTATTGAACTATAGCACAGGCAAGAAGGAGGGAGACTACAGTTTACCTGAGCAGACACAACCCAGCTCCCAAATAATTTAATATCGGCCTGGAAACATCCTGAGAATTTCCAAACCAGCCAAACCTGTGAAAGACAGTCAGTACTCAGTTTATTTTGAATATATTGCCAAATTACAGTAACCCTGGGCTGACATCTCCATTACAGGACCCAGCAAATAACTTGTAAAAATATACAACATATTTGCATAAACTGTCACTATATCCAGACAGTACAGAATCTGTGGAAAATCAGGTTTCTCTGCCTCCTTTTAGTGCAACTATCGGCATTTACAAAACTCTACTGCACATGAAGAACAACAACCAATCACAACCAAAAGAGTTCAACTAAAACGTGAACTCTGATCAAAACGGTCAAACTAGGTAGTACTGATCAAATATGAATCAATATTCTGTTACTACAATGCCTGTTTTTTGCCTTAAATGTTTTCTGAAACACGTTGGTGTACAGTTTAGCCGTAAAATTAGAAAGTTTGTGACTTGGCTGCCATTTTTTAAAACAGTCTAACCACAGCCAAGCACTGTCCCAAGCAAACTCAAAGCATAACTTCTTTCACAGTGTATCTGTCTGACGTACTACTGTCAGGTTAGAGCGACAGTTTGAGCAAATATCACCACCAAAAGAAAGGAAATGTATTCTCCATTCTGGCTGAAGGAGCATACATTTATCCGACTCACCATGAACTGGCCCAGCATATCAACACACTTGAAGAGCCCCAAATTACGCTCCCAAGACCGAGGCCAATTGCTTTAATAACTGGAACAGCTGCTATATTCCCTGTAGATAACACGGGAGAAAAAGTTAGCAACATGCACGTCTTAAAGACCCGTGATGGTCTACAAATGTCTACAATAGAGTCAGCAGGTGCAAAGACATGCAGTGCACAAGGTTCTCGGCATACTTTATGCACATTACAGTTGAACACTGGTTTAGCTAGGTGTACCTAATAAACTGGCGAGTGTAGTATAAGATTGGGACAAATAAGTGTCCTTTAAAGTTTGTCATATCTCACAGGAACAGTATCAAAACCATCAGTTTAAGATTCATTTTTAAGATGGTCTACAGCAGATGGAGTGTTTAAGTCCCTTTAAGCAGGTTTTAAGTCGGACCTATCCACACTTGAAGGAGACTTGCTCCAATGAGACCAGTCTGCATTCAACCACATGAAAAACAGCACGTACAATTTGGGTTTGTTGTTCTGCTTTATGAGAATTACCTGTAGCCCAGATGACACCTCCAAGCATCGCAAAAGGGTGGAATTTGGGCGACTGAAGTATTAAGTCTGCAAACATAGATACAATCCATATCGCTGCACAGTATACCCACTGAAAGAACATACCTGGAACCAGAGCACAGACAAATTATCATAAAGGGTTAGAAAACACCACTTGTGGATTTCACTGGAACAGTCAACAACTTGTTGCATAAATACTTTTCTAAGAAAAGCAAGTGCTGTATTCTTACCATCGCCTGTCTCTATTCTTTTTACAGGAACTAAATTGCTTCCATACAACAGCACAGCAACCACATTGGCAGCAATTCCATAGACCAAATGAGTCATATTGGTTGAGTTGAAGGTGAACTCAAATGTTTCCAAGTTGCCAGCTCCAGCATTTTCACCATGTTTCACACCTGGATCTATTTTCAAGCAAAACAAAACACTCAGTATTGGACAACAGAATAGCCTCAGGCTTCTCCTTCACATACAAATTATAGTTCCCGTACCTTGTTCAGCAGCATGTTCAGTGCTATGACAGCTCATCATCAATAATGTGGTAACAAATAAAAGCAGAGGTGGGTATTTTGCTTCAAGCATTTTAAAATAAATATTTGTCTTCCAGGATGTAGCTGGTGCACGGTGTTAAAAAACCAGCTAGAGGCCCCGTGTGTCTGCAGTGGGGAGGAGCTACACTCAGCCAGGTGCTGCCAATTATGTAATCACTCAATCCTACACGTCATGCTGCAGTGGATACAGGGCAAGCAGGAGGAAATAAAGTCTTGTGAGCTTCATCTCACAGTGTAAATAAATTACAAGTTGTAGTTAAACTCATGTGTATATTTTATTAAATGTGATGAATTGCTGTAAAGTTCAAACAAGCATTACACACAAATATAAATAAGTGATCTCAATATTAGCGTTTTAGGTTGAGTGGTGGAAAGTAACTTAAGTAAATTTACCTAAGTACTGTACCCAACAATGTCGAGGTATTTATACTTTGCTTATTTTCAATTTTCTGCTACTTCATAGTTCTACCCCAGTACATTTCAGATATTATACGCATTATCAACTACAATTTGATTACGTAGTTACTTTGTAGAATCAAATTAATATTACAAAATATGATATATAGATAAATAGTACAGGCTAAGCTGCCCAGCACATACAGTATATAAAGTAACATGGCACTTTAAATAAATGTTTTAACACTTAAGTAAAAAATGTAATGCCTGACTTTAAGGTCTAAGTACTTCCTTCACCTCTGCAGGTTTAACGACTAATTTGCCTGACTGAGGAGGACAGCACTCATCTGGACATCAGTAGTCTTTATAGGCCACAACACAATAGTTCTATATTTAAAGATGTTGGTATTGGAGTCAGGAAATCCTGTAGCTGCTGCCTACAGCCTGCATCTCCCTTACACCGGAGGAAATATTTGTTTCCTGCTGTTAACTGTTTCCATTTTCACATTTCTATTCTATTCTATTCTTTTCTAATGTGTCCCAAGTTTGCACGCAGCCAATTAAGAATTAAGGACCAGCAGATGTCGCCTAAAACGCGCGATGTATTATGGACCAAATGTTCTTAGCACTTCAACTTAAATAATGACCTTCACCTCAAAACTCTGTATTGATTTAATCAAAGAATATGACCATAAAGTCTACGATTCGTGTGACGAATTTTAGCAACAGCTAGGAGTTTTATTTTTTTGTTTTAGTAAAAACAATAATTAGGCTATTAAAAAACAGCTATGATTTCCCTAATATTCCTATTCATGCTGAAAAAAGTTGCGTGGGAGGATTTCCACAATATTAGGGTATATGGCAACGTTATTTGCTACTTTTTATATCTTGAGTACGTTTGCAGAAAATGTAATGAAGTTCGATATAAAAGCCCCTCTGTGCTTATCAGGCTGTATATGTTAGAGGATTAAAGCAATAACTAAAAGAAGACATGAAAAAAAAAAAACCTTCGAGTAGTCTTACGTTGGGTTGGAGGGTGGTTTCCCAACCCGTCCATCCCATAAATACGGAGTCGTATTCGTGCACTAGTGGCCACACATCCTTCCTTCCAAAATGAGTTTTTGTGCTCCTCCCTAGTTTGAGTTTGGCTCGAAAAAGACAGTCAACCATGATAATAACATAAGTTCTAATGGGGAAGTCTCGCTTTCACTGGCTGTTCTTCCCTTGTCTAAGACTGACCAGCAGCTTTCGGAGGTGCCCTCTTTCAAACAGGAGTTTGATAATTGCGAGCGCATGTGTTGTTTATTTGTTGGTGGTGGGTTCACAAGTCGGATACTCGCAGCAGCACCGGGACAGAAGGATTGAGAGAGAGAAGTACCGGCACACCCGTGGATTGTATAATTTGGATATCACAGACTCTGTGGATTTGCAGACCGGTGCGAGCTTTGTGGTCCCGACGCGGTCCAACGTGGTGTACATAACGCTTAAGTCTAAGCGCTTAAAACCAGCACATATTCGGGGTACAATCAGACCAAAACTGAGGAGAAAAGTGAGGAGGAATAAGGATGAGGTTTATTCAGCTTTTACGCAGAATAAACTTGGCACTTTGGAGCGGGACGCTGGCCAAACTAAGCGCAAATTTGCATCCAATACTTCACGGGGAGAAACGAGGCATGTGTATTACAAATCTTTAGAAATAATCCATACGGACGGACAGGCAGACTCTCACATCAGTTCTATACGAATATACAGCCAGACGGCACCGCCGTGGCTCAGCCCACATGACGTGAAAGACATGCGCTTTCTCGCGGATGCCAAAGTTTTGCGCATCAAAGAAGTTTCTCGTAGATACTCTCCATCACTTCTGGTATTTGAGGGCGAGACAAGCGTTTCAACGACCAACCTGCAACACACACAACGGAGCAATGTATGTGGAGGGCAGTGTGGAGTTATCAGCAGCCCCGTGGACACCACTGAGGTCTTTGCCTTTCATCTGGACAGGGTGCTGGGGCTCAATAGGACATTACCAGCCGTAAGCAGAAGGTTCAGCTTCTTATACGGTATGTTCACAGACACCAGGACAAAATCCCCCATTTGCTGACCGAAACAAAGAAAGATAGAGCAGTAGGGAGGTGGGATGGATATATCTGAGGAAAATAAATGTAATTTCTAACTTGATATGTTTCCTTTGGGGTATTTTGAAGGCAAAGCCATTAAAATGCAGAGTGGTACAGTACAAACCGTTTGAATGTGTTTCAACCCTTGAGTCACTGAATGTCATGCACACATTAAATGAAGGATCCATTAAATCTCTTAAAGCTCTGGAGTCAAGTGTTGAGAGAGATGGGTTCTGAAGATCCAACAGCCATGTGCTTTTGAGCAAGAGACTCTGCACATTGTGTGAGCAGGACTGTTGTCAGGACCACATGAGTCTGGACTATTTCGAGATCAGAGCCAGTCCAGAAATATTCAGGGACAAACGCATCAATACACAATATGCACATATTTCCATGGCAGAATACTACTGCAATAAAACAGGTTGTTTTAGGTATAAATTCAAACTTCTACCAGAACTTTGAGCATGGCAGCACACTCTTACAAGGTCTGCATTTAGGAAGTTACCACAAACACAGCAGGAGACATAGAGCCACTGTCCACTTTCCTTTCTTCTTCACTCCACCGATATTCCATCTTTGCCTGACATCTGTGTCTGTTTTTACGCCTACAAAGGAAACAAGAAACTTTTCCACTGTGAGTCAGATAACACAACATCCTGTTTCTGGGAGTCTGATTTGTTAGTGATTTCTTCAAACACTGATTAAATGGACGGTTCACCCCAAAATAAAAACGGTTTCCTCTTACTTGTAGTACTATGTTTCAGGCTAGATTGTTTTAGAGATACCAGCTGTAGAGATGTCTGCCTTATCTCGTATATAATGGAACTAGATGGCACTCGGCTTGTGTTGCTCAAAGCGCCAATAAAATACATTGTGGTGACAACTCAACAGCAGTGTCTCTTTCCAGATATCATGACCAATCATCACTCAAGATAATCCACAGACCCTGTTGTGAGCAGTTTCATGTAGGAACTATATAACTTGGCAACTGACACAAAATCAGTCCAGATTGATAAATATAGCACTACAGAGGAAATGTTATGTTATTTTTATTTTGGGGTGCAACTGTTTAAAATGAATGCTTTGCAAAATTAAAGAATAGAAATATTTCTAAATATCCCTAGCGCCATTAATGGTAGTCCAGTTTTGATCTGCTAAAGTAAGCAAGGTAAACAATGAGGTCATGCTGTGCAAGTGTGTATATGTTAACCACCAATGAAGTGTGCAGTATCCATTGCTCAGTAAGCTTTTCCTGGATACAAAATTTTTTTTTAAAATAGTCACTGAGACGGAACAGTTGCTGAAACTTGGCCATGTAATCCTTTTATCCTCCCTCTTTAGATGGCCAGCCCTGTCCAGTGGTGTCATGGGATGCATCTCTCTACCCAGAAGGCCGTGCTGCAGGCTGGTCCACCACAAGGTTAACATGGGGGGAGTACCAGAGCTCCCTGAAACAGAGATGTTGGCATAAAAACATCAACCCAAAGCCGGACTCTGGCTGCTCCACAGTTCATCACTATGAGTGGAGTAAACTGGCTCTGTTTGACTTCTTGTTACAGGTAACAGAAGCTGTTTGAAAACCATCATAATGGAAGACTGATTTATAAATTCCACATTTCTCTGAATGTGAACAAATAGCAGCTTCCCTGTCCTGTTTGCTTTTGTGCAGTTAGAGCCACTCTTTATCGAATTCCAAAAATGCTTCATGAATGACTTTTGCAAACATCCTTTTTTTGGCCAAACAGATGTCTTGTTTCCTGTGTGGAAGGCCCGGCTCTCTGATCAGATTTTGGCATTGGGTACACATCTCCTAAGAATTCTTTGAAATTCATCCCAAGTACCAGAATGAGGAAATGGAAAATATATACTTTTATTCCAATAGTTTGGATACCTTTAAAACTATTAAATCCACCATTGCGGTCATAGTGCCACAGCTTTCGTTATGTATCTGTGTTCTTTATTTGAAGTTCCTCATGAATAGATTCATAAATAAGTAAAGAGAAATTCATTTTGTGCAGTTAAGAAAAACAGATTTCATACAGATTGGACACATAACACATATTGTCTAAGACACAAGTGACCTGAATATAATGATGTTATTATATTGGATTTTTCATAATGAATAATAAAACAACCAAACTTGCCCAGGTGACAAAAAACATCTTTGAATACAGAAGCTAATGTTGAACTCTTCTGTGTGTTGAGAAAACCCTTCTTCACAAAAAAAAACATCGATGAATATTTTTGGTTAGGGCCTCAATAGATAACTTAACTTCTGTTTATGATTGTCTTGGTGATGATTTTAATCTCTTTAGACTTTAGAGGTTATCCTTCCATCAATAAGGCAACGTCATCAAATCCTCCTTTTCATATTTTATGTGATATGACAGGTTTTGTATAAATTTACGAAATATAACCAGAGTTTCCATCAACAGTCCGCTGTGCTGTCATGTCACTCTAATTGATGTCAATATCTAATCAAATAAACTGCGTTCATACCAAAGATGCACTTCAAAAACCATCCTGCTGGATGCGTTTAGTTTTTCTCTGTAAGAGAATTGCATTTATTTGATCCCCAAACAAAATCATGATGTTGTCCGTGAGATAATGTAAAAGGGACCCAGTCAATATTGCAAAATAAGCTTACTCAGGGCAAAACAACCTGTCATCCAACACTTAAAAAAAGAGAAAAACTCCATGAATACCAATGTGAAAACTCATAAATCAATCACAACTGTGATTGATTTATTGATTTATTTAACCTTCTCTTTCAGATTCACAACCGTCTGGATCCGAGCTGCTGTGGATTCAGGCCCAGGCAGGAGGATGTGTGTGTGAAACACAACGCTGAATGTGGGGACCAAAACCACATACAGCTGGCAAACATCATCCACAGGGGCCACGACCCCAGACACCTGGTCTTTACCAACAACAAGGGGTTCTTCGACCGCAATGAGGACAACCTGGACTTCAGGCTCCTGGAAGGAATCAAAGAGTAAGTTTGGATGACAAAAACATTAATTATGTGATAAATACTGCATATAGGAAATAGATTACGTTTCACTCATATTTAGTTTGCTGTGTGTGCTTCAAACATCAAAAACTGACATGTGGAAAAGCAATGTATATTTCCTCAAACAATGGGCCTCATTCATGACAGTTTGTACACACAAATGTGATCAAAATATGGACTTTTGTCAGATTCATCAATGTTTTCCTTTTTTACAAAATATAAGGCTATGTATTAAATGATTGAAACTGTCCACTGCAAGGATTTTGTCGGAGCACAAGTGATTGTTGTCTTTCTTGGGATGTTTTTAGGAAGTTTTTACAACATGTTTGAAAAAAAAAGCTGAAAAAGCTCATTTTCATATCTGACAGGAGTGTGTTGAGTCTCTGCAAGGCTTGTGGAGCAACTTTGAAATTAATATTTTGCACACAATATTCCGCAAACACATGCATAAAGCAGTTTTTTACAAACAAAAACTTTTTCTAATCCCGCTTTGATCATTTAAACCTCATATTATTGCAAAAAATATTTAGATCTGGCTCAATAAAGTAAATATTTCCTTTGGATTTGAATCTCTGGGGCGTAATAATGTTCTTTCTGTTCATCCCCCACCAGTCTGTGTGGATCTGTGATTGAAAACCACACTGCTAAAACGTTGCTTTCTTTTCATCCATCTTTTGATCGATGAATCACTGTGATACCGTGATACCAGTGGGGGGACAGAGGAGAGACTGTTTTGTTTGTGTGTCTCCCCAAACATGGATCCTTGTGATCCACATCAAATATGTAGCTTCTATTCTGCCAAATGTGATATAAAGGCAACGTGAGTCTAAGCTGCTATTAGATGACTTCACGCTGCAAGATGACAGGATGTCATTCGATGATCGATCTTTTTTTTTTTTTTATCTCATGTTGAATTCTTTGTAGATCTGAGATGGTTTTATCCTTTTGATTTTTATCAAAGTTTGACATTTTATTCCATGTACAACATGCAGTATCACAGTTTCTTGGAAATTCAGAGCAGCTTGAAAACATAAACATAGTCAGCAACCACTTAGCAATCTCTCCATGGCTCTTCTCCAGTCATCTTCAAAGTCTTGGCCGTGCCCCCCCTCTCTCTCTCTCTGATGTGGTTTTTCATTTTTGATACATAAACATTTCTCTGAGGCAAAATGCCTCTGCAGGGAATAATGAAATCCATTCAAAATTTAGCGAGGCAAGGCACAAACCTGTCTCTGATTCAAGCAGCAAATACACTTTAGTTCATTAACAACCATCTACCAGCCTAAGTACATAGGATAGCAGTCAGCTCCAAGCCAGTGCGGCACAGCTTCACATGATATATATATATATATATGTGTATATGTACATTGTTTTCTATCTCTGCTGATATTTCATGTATATGAGTGGAGCCTTTACCCACTTTAAAATGTCACACAAAATACCATGCTTACTAACTTTAATGCTGTCACTTTAATGTAGTTGTACGAACATCCTCAGAGACAACTAATGCTGATCTGATTGGGTATTTTATTTTTTGGAAGTTGCTGCATAGCTGTGCACCTATGCCCTTGTTGTTCTATCCCTACAGCTTGTGTTGTTTGCTGCACTCTTGCCTGAGGGTTCATACCTACCATGTTCAGCATGTTGGTACACCCATAATAACAGGGTAGCTTTGCACATTGAGAATGGATCAAATTATTTCTACTCCCAGCCAAGAGCAGCTCTTCCTCTGAGACATGTGCCTGAAACTAAAACTCCAATTTGATTATACTTGCCCTTCCTGACTCACTCTCTGTCTCCCCAGGCTGCCAGAGCAGGCGGTGTTGGTGCTGAAGAACAAGAGGCTGAGGGAGAAGCTCCTCCAGTCTCTGTTCCTGGACCAGACATACTGGGAGAGCCAGGGCGGCCGACAGGGCATCGACAAGCTCATCGATGTAATTGAGAGGCGGGCGAATGTCCTCCTCACCTATGTCAACGCTCACGGGATCAAAATCGTCACAATGAATGTGTGATGAGAGTCAAGTGACCTCAATAATGCGACACAGATAAAGTAGAATAACGCCTTGATCTGTGTGACTTAATGTCCTTTTACAAGACACTGGAGCTTAATCCACTTACATTTTCTAAGTGACTCTGATGTCATCATGTAATGTCATTTGCAAGTTCTTTAATATGAACTATCACAAGAAAATGTGAGCATAATGGTGTCAAGTGAAACTGGTCCTAATCGTCACGACCATATCATTTTACCGTGAAATATTGAAAAAATTAACAAGATTAATGAATAATTAGAGAGTTCTTTCTCTAATTATTCGTAAAGTAACAATTATCACATCGCTAATGAAGGACTTATATATTATAAATGGCACGACCCTTTTAAAATAGCATTGTGGTGGTGTTAATAACTGTGTGATAGAAAGCTTATTTTGCAGTAATGGAAACCAGTCATTTGCATCAGAGCCTGAGAGACGCTATATTTAACTCATCAAGGTGAAATAATTCTTTCGGCCATCATTGTGTACAGAATATTCTGCAGCTATAACTTTGCTCCTCCTGAGGCCTCGCATTAAGTGTAATTTGCTTTGTGTATGACTGGAATGCACTCAATGATACTGGAATGATCCTGAACAAACAAATGCTTTAGGTAAATCTATAGTGAAAGTTGAAAATGAAAAAATAAAAAGTATTACTCTGAAGTTAAGGGAAAATACAGTGTTTGCAAATCATATGTCTTCAGGCAGGCCACTTCAATTTAAATACCTTTAAAGGCACAGGGCTTTGTACTTCAGTTTCCATGTTTTGTTAAGCAGGTTTTGGCTTGAGCACTGTGGAATAAGATGGTACATTGGATTACCTTATCAGTTCTCAAGAAACTTCACAAGGTTTGGTTTTAGGAAATGTATAGAACTACTCTTTCTTTTTTCTCCGTGGCAGGCCTGATATTTTCATCCTAGTTGACACGGATAATGAGCCTTTTGCCTTTACAGTGTGTCCGCTTTTCTTCTTCTCCTTGTTCACATTTTTGCTCTTCTTGTTTCCAAGGGAGTAAAGAAATTGAGAAGATTTGGTCTTTTAGGCAGTGGATGACAATAATTTGGGACAGTCCTTCTCAGCTGTTCCCAGCTGGCTGCTGCCTGGTCAGCCTCCGAACAGAGGAGCTCTTTATTCTTGTAAACTCAGCTGAGCGCTGATAATCACTCTGGTTTACCATGATGTCACTTTTCCCACTCCCTGCCCTTCAGAGTTTGCAAGTGACCTTCAATGAACTGTGATTAAAAAGTAAGCAAACCATGTGCCTGCTGGCTATATTGGTCAGAGCAACTTTTTTATTGTGAGATTTATTTAATAATGCTTTGACTTTGTATTCTATCTTTTGTGTTCTACTTCACAAAGTACTTCACATATTATCAACATCAGGGAATGTTTTGCAAACATCTCTGATCCAGAGAACATTTAACAGAATGTCAGCAAAGGACTTGTTCAGGACTGTTTTCAGGTAGCTGGTCACTATCTTGTTCCGACAAAAACCAAAGTGCAAAAACAACTATTTGTGGTTTAATGTGGGGCTATGTGCCTGGCTAGCTATTTTCCCCATGCTAAGCTAAGCTAACATACTGCTGACTATATCAACAGAGGAATCAACCTTCTCATCTAACGTTCAGCAAGAAAACAAAAATAGATATTTTCCAAAATGTCAAACTACTCCTTTAAAATGTGTCACCTGTGTAAACACACACAAGCAACATTAGAATCATCTTTCTTAAAAAGAAAAAAAAAATCTCTGATAATACCTGTTTGCTTTGACATTTTCTTTTATTTTTTGTTAGATGCTTACGGGTCTCTCTGTTTTCTAAAAGGCCTTCCTAATTCTTGGACCATGGAGTCTTTGAAGCACCTGGAACATTACGCTGCCACGAGTCTCTCGGAGTGTTTCAACAACACAGCGCCTGGGTGGCCACTGTCAGAACACTGCAGAGGTGGATTACATGGGAAGACATAGAACCAAAATGAGTATCTTTTGTCCTGCCACATTGCCTCTAATTGCCACTGCTGGAGCAAGTTGTCTTTGCGCTGATAAGGACTTTAAAGGAGATATTGAAAGAATGTCAACACGTCACACAAACTCATGTCAAAGCTTGCTTGTTTCATAAATGAACCACATCATTCTTAGTTTGAAGATTTATGGAATCAGGGCACATGGTGAGTGATGTCTTTTTTGATGACTTTCGCTACACGGAGAGACATTTATTTTGCAGGCCTGGCGTGCTACCAGGATTTTGTAATCTTATCCCCTCTCTGTGAAAGAGAGCAAGTTTTTAAGGGATTTAAATCAGCTGTCCTGACTTAAAAATTCTTACTCCTCGGGTTTCAATCATCTATCAGTTGGAAAGACACCTCCTCTTTGTGCTCTATTTGCTCTCTTTTGTTTTTTTTTTACTGTATTCTCAAAGCAAATTTCCAATTCAGGGCAGAGTATTTGTTTGTTTCACCTTTAGTGACTATTTCTTTGTAGAATTCTGATAAGTGAAAAATGTAATCCTCCTGGGGCAGCTTTTGTGTTTCTGGTCAGCTGATTCTTTAGAAATAAAGTGTAAATATGCTGAATCATCCCACCAACAGTTTGCTTAAATCTACAGCTGCAGCTCACCGCCTGTTGAAGTAGAAGGCTCTCTGCCAGGTAAGAATGCAGCCGAGTGAAACAGTCTTGCCAGTGGCGATGTAAGGACACTTTATGATCTTTAAAAGTCGAATTAATGAAAGCATTGGGTCGAGATTAACTTCACCCGGGCATTGACACTCAGATACCATTTGGAGGATTTGGATTTTTAAACAGCTTGAAACTTATTATGTGGAATTTGATTTATGTGAAGAGGTGAAGGTTAATAGCTTGGCTCAACTGTGACAGACCAAGATGAAGCAGAGTGAGGAACTTCCCTTATTGCTGTGAGCTGCATGCTTGATTGCATCGAAGCACATCCAGCTCAATATTTGTACTTGGTACCATATTTGGGCTGTGGACGAGAGACGCCGTGGTAGAGACGACCGGAGGATGCCATCTAGTTATAAGGCAGCCCCTCCAAAAACTCCTCTACCCTGCTTTTATTTAGCAACTGCCACAAGAACGTTTAGCGGAGTAATTTTCCTGTCAACATCTAACGCTGATGACAGCTCATTTTTACTGCACCAATTCCTCAATACAGTCAGTTTACTCCATTCAGTTGCAGCTGAGACGGAAGCAGTTTCATGGTTTCATTATAAAAAAATGGATGTTGTCACCGTGACTTCACGCATAGGTTTCTGAAAAGCTGCTGTGAAGCTAAACGTGGGTGGTGCCAGCCGTCGCCATCTTGTCAGTGAAGACACAGCCTAACTCCTGGCTAATCCAAAAATGGGCAAAAAGGTGGATCGTTGGTGGGGCTGAGGCTGACAACGATGATGTGGCAGAGGAGACACTTTTGGAGCCAGCCTCAAGTAGCCATTTGATGAACTGCTGTTTTTGGTACTTTTGCGTTGGCCTCATTTCTCAGGACCGGAGGTTGCCTCTTAGTGGTAGCTCGATGAAGTACACATTTATTCACCTTTGTTTTTTAAACTCAGGGCTCCTCTACAAGATAAAGCCTCATTGGGGATCAAATAGACGTTGACTTATAACGTGCTGTATTGGTACAATATTAAAAGACAAATTGCATTAATGAAATTATCACAAACTAATTGACACATCGTTGGCAATCTAGCCTTAAAGTACAGAAAGTAAACTTCGTCAATAAATATATGATTTGTAGTTGCTATGAGACATGCAATTTAACATTTAAATTTAATTTAACATAATTCATTCCCAAATTCCACACACATTCAGTATTCCCTCTAAATAATGCTCTCTGGTGTGAACTAACCCAGACACACTTGGTGAAAGGATGACTAAAACTCATATTGATGAAATTCTTCTATGGTTCACTACTCTTCATGTCAAGGTAATAGACCCCATCTTCTGTAGTCTCTGCTGATGGCTTTACAGGTAGTGGTGAGAGAAGAACCTTAGTTGATTCATAAACTGGCGCTAGATTAAAGTGATGAGAGCTCAAGCTGAAAAGCGGGGTCAGGCATCTCCATGGACTGGCATCTCAAACATCTGCTCCCGGAGATATACGGGGCAATCAAACAGTTGTGGGCTGAATATGTCACATTCTATATTTAGAGATCTTGTGAAGAGAGAGGTGTGGCATGTGGAGCATGCAGCAGACTCTGAATGAGACCATTCGGGATGAGCGCCGAAATGATTTAAGACCTTAACTGCCAATGAGTCACATGACCGGAAAATGTTTTTCTTCTATTTTTAGGAACCTGATTAAGAAAGAAACATAACGAGGTAAAACCGTAATCACTTGTTGATGATAAACTGTTTTTTTTTAAATTAATTTGAATGACTCCATGTGCAGGATGATGATTGCCGTTATCAAGCTGCAATACTTCCTTTGCTCTTCTTGGCAGCATTTCGTGAGCATGTGATAATATCTGCAACTGGCAGACAAAGCCTTCATCTCAAACCAAAATTACTGGTCGTGAGATTCGAGTGAACTATCACATTTCAGGTTTCAACAGTAGGTCAGACATGTTTAGAGTGATTATGTGCTTATGGGAACCCAGTACAAAATCAGAGCATATGAGCCAATCCCTTTTGGTTGGAATAAAAACCTGGTGTAAGAATAGAATAATGCTAAATGTTGCCACACTTAACACTCTACATGTGCCAAAGAGCTTCTGAACATGTGCTGTTGGGTCTTTAGCTTGAATCGAGTCCCGTTTTGGACTGTGCAGACTCAGCTGGTGCCTTTCCCCACTGACCAATTATCCATTACTCATAGTGGAAAACATCCCATCTAACAAATGAGGACCCAGAGGAGGGGGAAAAAGGCAAGAAACAACCATTAAGAGGTAAACTGGTTCAACACAAGCCACTTTGTCACACTGACAGTGTATTCCGCTATTTAACTGACACAAGCATGTGCAGTAACTGACTGAAGGTGTGAACAGCCTAAAGAGAGAGACCCCAAACATTCCTCACCTACCCCATTCCTGACTTGTCTATCCGAGGTCAAAACTGTCCCAGCAGCAGTACTTTGAACTTGGCTGGGCGTCAATCATGAGCTATAGAAAGATCTGAAGTCATAGAGGAGGCATTTACAGTATATTCTACACCAGGGATGGGAAATAAAGGCGTACCCTAGAGGCAGGGGAGTAAAGACCACAGCAGGGAACATCATGGAATACATTCTCCCCTCTGGCTTTTCGAATAAATACCTACTGACTCCGGCCGTCCATTGCATGCCGTCCATTGCATGCCGTCCATTGCATGCCGTCCATTGCATGCTGTCCATTGCATGCGACTGCCCATCCTGCTTCCAAATTGTGCAATAATACACAGCAGGCGTCTGTGATGTGATGTTCATCGATCTGCTCAGTTATTGCATTGGGAATTGCCTCTTTATACATTTATTGTGTTTACTACTGTCTTTTTTTATTAGTAAGTATTACTTCAGCAAACATATACATCATATCCTGTGCAGAAAACCTTTTGTTTTTTTCCCTGTACATTTTGAATCGACTCAATCAGTGTTTTGGACAGTGAAAGTACATGTTTTCATAAACCTGTGATAAGCTAATAAAACAAGTTAAGAAACAGACATTTATTTTACAGACACACATTTACATATACAGTACTGTTAGGTCCGACTGCCGTTGATTTATTGTTCAAAAGAATCTTCACACACGAACCTCCAAGACAACAGCTATAAAGCTAGTCCTGCTATGCCAGTCTTTACGATGAAGATGCTATTCTGGCTGCATAGATGAGAAGCTGTGTGCATCCAATGAACACGGGGATACCGTGGCTTTAGTCAGAGCAGGACTCTCAAGGTCATACAATCTAAACTTGCCACACTATTAGTTTTGCAAACAACAATGACTCGACTGTTTTCAAAGGAAATGAGGAATGTGATGACTGATAACAGTTTGTGCTGGAGATACAAAGAATGTTATTATGGAAAGAAAGGGACAGAGTTCAAACTTTATCTCTCACACCGTTTGGGCTGTTTTCTAAGAAAGGAATCAAGACTGGTCTGAGAGGAAGAAATTAAACATTATTATTACTCTCTGGGTCACTGTGACTTTGAGACCTCCAACTGAACGAAAGCTGTTGCTCCTCTGGTAAAATGACTGTACTGCCTATTATCAGATTAAAGCAAGCTGTTATATAAATCCAGTGGGTGGAACACTTTATTCAAAATTAGATTTTTCTGTTCGATTCAAAGAACTCAAATCACATTATTTTCAGTGAAATGCCAATGATACATATTTTAAGATTGAATGTTCGTATCAAAAGATATTTTTTTCAAACTTTCCGCCACATCTTGTATTTCTTTATACATTCTAATTTAAATAGCACTTGTAAAATGAACAATGACGATAAAAGAGCATTATGCATACATGCAAATAGTGATAATCTGGGTCTACCAACCTGGAGCAGGCAATATGAATGTCTCTTTCAGACTCTTTGGAAAACATTATTTTTATTTTTCTAGGAAGCAGAGGAATAGTTTTGGAAATTTGATGGAATCAATTTCCACCATGATGTTTGGCTTCCTATTTCAATCTTCCGCTTCACATAAATCTTCTGATGGGGTTTCACCACTTCAGCCTGTGTGAAGAAGTAAAAGGAAAAAATGTCTCACCACTGTGGCAACTCTCCAAACAAAATCTTCCACAGTGAATGTTACACATTCCTGCAGGAATCCAAACAGGAACAGCCTGACCCGGGCTGGGCAGGCACACAGAGCGGGCCAGAAAGGAAATGACTGAGACCGGCCTCGGGGTGCGGCTCGGTCAATCAAGTGGGTCGAGCGGTGCCCAGTCTCCGGTCAAACTGGCATCACGAGCCAAGAAAATGTTGAACAGGAAGATTCAAAAGTGTTGATTCATACACAGCGGCCGACTGAAACTTACTGTCTGTCTTCTGAGTTGATGTTTGATTACCTGTATGCCTTCAGTTGCTTGCCAAGTCAGTAATTAGTTTCTCTCAGCTCTATATTGGTTGCCTTTCAGTTTCAGTATTGATTATAAAATTCTTTCTTCTTGTCTCTCATGCTTTAGTGTCTGGCCCGGAACGGCCTCTCAGGCCCTGTGACACCAGACTTTTAGTTGATCCAAAGTGCAGGACTGAAACCTTCGATGAATCAGCTTTTAGCTGTTATGCTCTGAGCCGCTGGAACAGTTTCTCTGAAGTGTTTAAATCTTTAAACGTAAATCTAAAACCTAACTATTCAGCCTGACCTTTGATTACAAATGGTTTATAAAAAAAAAAATCATTTTATTTTATTCACTTTTCTTAACATTTAAGTTGAAAAATGTGTTCTATTTTATTGTAATTTTTTGTTTTATAATTATTCAAATGTTATCTTTGCTTTTATTTTACTATGCTTACTGTTATTATGGCTATTCATTTCATGTCATTTCAATTTTATCGTTTTGTTTTTTCACAAATTGAACTGCTGAAATGATGTTGTCTTTTCTGATGTTTTCACGGTCCACACTAGCTCAAGCTTATTTTCGGTTTATCAGTCATCTGTGAAGCACTTTGGACTGCAATAACCCGTACAAAAGGTGCTGTACAAATAACGTTTGATTAAATCAGACTGATTTAATGAGTCTATGATGAATGCTTTATGCACATCAGATGTCAGTGAAGGTAACAATACCAAAGTGGTTCAACACATAAACAGGAGGCTGGGTTGATTGACAAGTAGTACCAAGTGCAGATTTGGCACAACGGCATCAGCAGAGTGACATAGTAAGAACTGTCAGTGTATATACACCTGAATGCATATGATTAGTTCTTACTACAGTAAACTGATAGTCGATCAGCTGATGTATCAATGAGTAACTGATGCCAAATGGAACCGCTGATGCAGCTCAGTAGTGATAAGTAAAACAGACGTGTAAAAATAATACACCTGGCAACCACTGCAAACCAGATTGTATGTATGTACATGTTATGCATTGTTTGATATAACTGAAAGTAGAATTGTCAATTAATGAATGTCAATGTTGTTCTATACCGAACAGTCTTCTACAGTGTGAGCACACTTACATGTATCCTCCGCAAACACAGGAAAACAGTACCACCTAGAGAGCATTTCAAACAGATAATCTATCCAAAACCACATCACAGATCTGGCCACACACACTACTGTTTGACTGCCTGAAGCCTCAGTCGAGGTTTTCCATCTTCAAACCAGTAGTTCCTGTTTGTTTTGCTTCTTTTCATTGCATTTACAGCTGCAGATAAAGATATCCTCTCCAACACTGATAGTTGTGGAGCTTAATACATCCTCAAGCCATGTTAAATATATCAACATGTGCCTCTGATGCTGCTGCATACCACAGTCCGTTGACACTAAATGAGCTCGTTGTTGGTATGTGGCAGAGTGAACAGGAGTCCTTGATGAAGCTGAACCAGCTCACTGTAGCTGGTTCGGCAGCTGCACTGGAATTCTGAGATGTTGGGATATTTTAAAAGTGATACTCTGGCGCCCTCTAGTGGCTCCTTTATAGACGCACCGTGAAGAAAATGAGCTTTTATTTATTTACACAGGTCTGTAGGGGCCTATTAGAGTGTGTATATTGAGTTACTGGGTGATGGTTTTGAGACTGTTCTCATCAGATGACAAACACAATTGTTAATTTGTTCAAATGCTTGAAGGTGCAATATGTGGGATTCTTATGAAGTCTGATCTGAGCTTCTTTCTGCTTTGGTGACATAGCCGGGCTGTCCGTGCATGATTCTAGTGCATATGAGCGTGCCCAGCTGGCTCAGTCATGGCTGCCGCCTTACACTTCCCTGCATCTTACTGCGGTTACAGCTGATAACTCCGCCCTGATTGATGGCGTCATCACGGAAGCGTAGCCCCCACCCTCTGGGTCCTCTTCTGGTAAACATTGTCAGCTCAGCACTGTGGCCGTAGTTTGCACTGTTTGCGTTGTTAGGACTGTTAACTACAAACAGCACCTTTAAGACTTTATCTAGATTTTCTGACCTCTTATAATTGTTTGAATAATGACTGTTGTCTTTTAGAAGTAAACGCAAAGGCCCCACTGCAAAACATCTAATGTAAGATGTTGGGGTTGATGGTCGGATGTAACGTGTCTGACTTTGACTCAGAGATTGTAAAATGAATCCTGTCTCCAACAGCTAACTTTAATTTATTTTAACTATGACCACAAAACATCCCTTACCAAAACAAAATGAGTTTTTTTGCCCTAAAATAAATCTGGGATGTGACCAAACATTTTTTAGTGATATGAGTTATTTTGGAAGGAAATGGCAAATGCCTATTTTGTTCAAAGGGACCTTTAAGGATTTCCATTTAAAGTCCAGTACCACAAATAAATCCCATTTGAAAAATGCACTTGCCTGAAATACATCAGAAGTGTCACCAATTCTGTCTCTTTCAGCCGAAAAACAAAACAAAACAAAATGATATCCAAGAAAATAGCCATCGGACTACACATGCTTGTATCTCACTGTGGTAAAATCAATCTCCACAACCCAACATTGATAGCTGGTCGAGGCTTTTATTCAAAATGTCCCGATGATTTCAAATGAGTATAGCTGGAACTATGGAGCAAACACAGTCTCAAATGCTTGCAGTGCAATCTTCTACCTGCACAGCTGAACAGGATCACAAGGACACTGTGTAATGAAAAATGCATCATTCACACCCACAGAGTGTCTTCTCTCTTGTCTCTCTGTTCATGCAGTTTTCTGACATGAAGCCTCCTCTTTTGGGAGATGAGAAACTAGAAATACGTCGACCTCCTTGTGTCAAACCCCTCCCGCCTCACAGGGTGAAGCTCTCTGGTGGGCCCAGCTGACAGTGACAAACTGACAATGGCTGAACACTCCACTTCACATCTCTAACCTTTTTCTGAAAATGCACGGCGGAGAGAGAGGGCAGAGGTTGACTGAGAAGAATAACTTTCAGCCCTCCAAAGACCTTTTCCATGAAGACTTATGGGTTAACACCACGGACATGTCACAGGTACAGAACAGCGTGGTGCTCAAGGACAAATGCTTGAACAGGGCTCACTAGGCTCCACAGCTGTCCAACAAAATGAAGATTGAGACTAAAGTTGATTTGATAGTTAAAATGTACAATGCCCAAAAAAAATCCTGGCGGCTGGGCTGGCAATGTTGGTCAGTCTGTGTGCCGGTTGGTTGCTCGACTACTGAAATGTCATAACACCTTTAAAGCGTTCTCTTTTCCTCTAGCGTCATCATCTGATCAACATCTGAATCAAAGACTTTGGTTCACGACCAAATACCTGCAAAACAAATGCCATCAGCCTCAGTAGTAAAATGTCAGCATGCTGAATTAAGATGGTGAACACAGTAAACGATATACCTGCTACACCAGCATGGTCGCATTATGGTTCACATCAGCATGCTGACGTTAGCGTTTACCTCAACGCACCGCCGTTCCTAACTAGGCGACAGACTCACAGAGTTGCTAACATGGCTGTAGAGCTTCATCCCCAACATGGTCGATAGTATTTACAAAGCAGCATATAAAGTTTAAGTTGTATTGGACACTTAAAAAGTATACAGTATATATGTGTTTTGATTGATGTTTGCTGTGTGTGCGTCCCTGTTTAGAAATGCCAGTTTTCCAAATGAATTCCACTCAAAATCGTTCATGTCTTTATCCTTGCAGTTCGTTTTGGACTTTTTAGACCTTGTACATGTTTTCAAGTTGGCTATGGTAAATCTGACAGTAAAGTCTCTTTATCTGACTTTGGGGATGTCAGGTACTTTTCTTTTAACGGCATGAGTTCAAGATAGGTGTGAGATAATGAGACGGGACACCAGTTGGCAGGCTGCTGTCACCACTTTACACAGATGGTTTGACATAAATGCCTCATTCCAGGAACAGCAGGAAAATGCTAAATATGCACCCATGAACAGCAGTTTTGATCTCGAGAAATTAATTGCTTGGTGTCTGGCTTGAGATGTGTCAAAATGACCCGCTTGCCGATTTAAACAGCACACAAGCATGTTTAAGTCTGTGTCCCAAAGGACAGTTTGTCATTGTGCAGACGCTGGAGGACGGGATGATACCACTACAGTTACTTCCAACCTGCAGCTAACATGTCCCAATGCTTTAGTGTTTTCCTCAGCTCTGATGTTCTATGATACCATTTGAAAAGCGGCAGATGGAAATGCTTATTTAATTTCGCAATCACACTTAAATCTGAACCATTTGGGTACATACTCCACAATCTGATATTTAGGCATAAATCATTGTTAGAAGTTTCATAAAGTACATCAATATTGTGTCATTCTTATGAACATATTTTGGTGGCAAACAGGGCACACTGGTGCCACGATGGAAGACAACATTAACAGTCAGTCTTGTCTTCGCACAATGCAGAAGATTTGGAGCTTGCAATGGGAATGTGTGAATATACTTCAAACAGGAGGGCAATGTCCATTTAACACAATTCTTGTTGTGAAGTGTGATTTCTTTTTTTCCTTTTGAGCGCTGCTGTATTTCATGTGACATCTCAAGAAAACACTGAATAACAGTGGAATTATGGAACTACAGATTTCAAGGAGTCCAAGAGAAACGGGTCCAGGGGGAACTGGGACTGTCTGTAATTTAGCTTGTCGATCAAAGCGCTTTCATCACCTCCCTCTCACCAGCATCCTGCCTCTCCGCTGAGGGTAGAAGCTGGCACTGATGAATGAGATGAAATAACATTTGGACAGTACAAAGTCGGCAGCAGGGCCTCCCCTCTCCACTTTCCTCCTCTGGGGACTGGAGAGAATATTAACAGAGCTGGATAGACTGAGAAAGAAAGAGAGAGGAAGAAAAGGAATGAATTGTGATACTATGTTAATCTTTCAGAGGACAAAGAATAAAATACAAAGTGAGAGTGACCACAGGAACAAGATGGTCTTACTCATAATGAAGTTTTGTAATCTCTTTTAAAACTTTTCTCTTTCTTGATGGGGACGCTATTAAAAACAGTATGTCTTAGATTTCAATATTTCACTCTAAATGATCATATGGGTTCAACGATGAAGAACAAAGAAAAACAAATACAGAGAACAAAGAACACAGAGAAAATCAAAGAAAGAAAGACGAAGACACAAGATGTAAAGACACAAATACAGCTCGAGATAAGGAAGGCAGCAGAGATAAAGAGAGAGATGTCACCTCTTTGAGGATTGAACATGACACAGGGCAGGGCTGAATCCTTGGATTTCTGGGGGGAACATCCATCATGCACCAGTCAGAATGAGATTGCGTCCTCCCACCTACAGCACAGCAAACATGATATCATGTTTCATTTACATGCTACACATCTTCTGACATTCATCGCACCCAGGTGGGTATGTTGTTTTCATTTCTGTAATGTGTAATGTCTCTCTCACAATAATGAACAGCAATCTTATGTCATCTTCCATAAAGATAATAATTTGAGTTGTGTAAAAGATCACACCACAATCCACCATCACCTTATATTACTTGCTTATATTACTGGATCCGTTAGAACCACTTTAAAGGAAACAAAACAAAAAGATAAAACAGCTACGTTACAAGATAGGTTTGGCGTAATATTTTACTTCTTTTAAAAATGTTATGCAAAGACCAAGACCAATCCTACAAGCAAGTATATAGCCTGTGTAGCCAAAGCCTGAGCCTATTCCAGTGATTTGTGTTTTGTGAGTACTTGTCCAGGTGTTTATAGTTCTGTCTGTCTGTCTGTGGACAGATAACGTCAAGGCGAAAGCGCATCAACCTTGTAAGATGCAGTCACAACACTTTACAGGTGTGTAGTTGAGATCGAAATGAACGCCGATTTGGAGATGGGTTGTGGTTCGAGCAAGGGTGCAGGAATTAAGGGGTAGGAAGTGAGGAAGGGGCCAATGGACCCCCCTCTTTACGCCCCTGGCCCGATTTTGGCGTTGCGGCTGGTGCCTGCCAAAACCTTTTTTGGTCATCAATTTCATCTTGTTTTGATTCACTCTTTTGTGGTACATTTCTGTTTTCAGTTTTTATTATCATTAATTTGACCTAAAAGATCAAATTAAGGTTTGATCATTTGAAAGTATTAACACAGACACACAAATCTAGGGTGAACTACGGTCAAACAACGTATCAGATTGCTTTGAATCAATACAATATTCAGTTTCCTCTGCACACCACAAATAACAGACAGCACATGCATCATTAGGTTATTATACATATTTTTAACATTTGATAACAGGAAATGCTTTACAGCTTAGAGAAATGGATTCATGTCATTATTTATTTTGCTCCTGTGTTCATGTCATAAACATCAAAGCGTAACACCCCCACGCTTTATTGTTCCATCTGCAATTTTATTGATGCTCCATTACTGCATCACATCATCAGTTAAATGTTGGGGAAAAAAAGAAAAGGATGCAGATATAATGAGTCATCGGCCAAATATGTACTGCTGAGGAACAGTTTGTGCTGCATGAAGCACAGCGTGTCAAGCACCAGCTGTTAATGCATTAGATATCACCCACCCAAGATGCCTATATATAAAGTGTGTGAAAAGAGCTGATGAAAAAGAAGAGAAGGCTGAAGGGCAGGTGGACAGACCGACGATCTGAGATAAAAAAAGGGAGGAAATAATATGTTTGGGGGAACAAGGAGGTGGGTGGAGATCGGAGAGTGAGCAGACAAAGACGGACAGGAAGAGGATGAGAGGAGCAATACAAACAAAGAGACAATTTCAAAGATGAAGCAAATTCAAAGGGGAATATGTAAAACAAAATTATGCTAAATACTGTCATTAGGAAACAGCAAGACGCACCAGAAATATTTAGTTACTCTTCCCTCTATAACTGACAAACTTGAGTCCACCAGGTGGTGCTGTTGCACTTCAATCTCAGTCAGTGAGGAAACAGTCTTGAACTTATGTGAGGAGGAGGAGGATGATAGTTCACGCAGCAATGTTCAAAAGATTTACACAGGCAGTGAATCTGAAAAAAATACATGTGAGAGTGGAGGTTACATAGGACACGGCTGCCACTAAAACCAGACAGCCTCCAGCTGAAGACAGCAATAGATCTGAATCAACAGGTCACACGGACAATATATTAGCATGGACAGTGGATGCACCAAGAAGAACGTAATAAAGAGTGATTGCATTTTGTGAATTTAGGATGGCACTGTAATTGCATGCAGTAGTCCAGAATGACACTAAACGTGCACTGAAATAGATTTCCAAAACACAATACTCCCAAGAAAGGGTGATAGAAGGATGCCACATGATAATATGCTATTAAAAATCTGCAGATTTCATGAAAGTTTAATTTTTCGAACAGAACAACTCGCCTGATTTGACAAGTTTACCCAGATTACTAATTTATTACACAGACGAGAAGTACCGCCACTCCCAGAACAGGAACTGTGGTAGGTCAAAACTAAAAATCTATTTGTTTACAAGCCAGAGTCTAATACAGTATATCTATCATCAATGATTAACGGACTGAAAATTAATCCTTGAATTCAAAATAACAGGGATTGTAGGAGACACATAAATCTTCTCCTTCACAAGTCCAGGAAAAAGCCCAGCCTGTAAATGACATAATGTGCTTCTAAGTCGTGCTTCTCGCTAAATGTCATCCTTACAGAATGTCAAAAGAACATAGTCCTCAAACAGTAAAGTGTATACCCTCTAATAATGGCAAAAATGTGTAGACGGAATGCTTTTTGTGATGCATTAATGTGTCCATTTTTATGATTAGTGATTTTCTTTTCTCATTTCCCTGGCCACAGTATTCCTAATGCAGCTACAGTGTATTTTTTCACCTCTATTCTATATCAGCTACAAGAAATGCTGATGGCTTTGGTGCCAGTCCCCGAGAATCTAATGTGAAAAAAAGCTTGTATTCAGATTAATCATTTGCACTGACATTTGACAGTCATACAGGAAATAGCCTATCAGAGAACAATATTTCCCCACCATCAGTTTGTGCTCTCAAACTGCAACTCTTGCTCGTATTTCTTCCCTCTCCGCCTACTCATGAATTCTACAGCTGGTAGAACACAAATCTGTTCCAGTGATGTGAAAGGGACAGATGCATGTCGCAGTTCTGAAAAAATGAGAACTTAAATAACGTAGCCCTCTGATGAAAATGTAACGCATTGTACCTCGACGCATGCCTTCTTTGTTATAATGGATTATGACAGTCCATTGATGGTGGAAATAATTCTGCTCATCTTCAAGATTGCAGACATTTTGAATCTGTGTTGTGTTTGTAATCCAAGACAATTTCCATCTGAGTGTTTTTTCTGGATTTTCGCATCTGCACCACACAGTTAAAGTGTTATAAATCACCTCTACTGGCAGGGAATGTGTTATTGCATGACACAGATAATTAAAAAAGGGTATCAGCTGAAATGACCATATGAATTATTGGCTCTTAGAAATTATTTCAATACTGTGAAATCCCTAATTTATACTATTTCATGCTGTGCTACCACTTAATGCTGATTATAATGCTACATGCTGCGCAAACTAATTAATTCAGCCAAAGATGATTTAAGGGTAGAAGAAAAAAAACAACCTATGTGCTCTACATCACAGATGAACATCAAAAGTGCCTGGCTGGCTACCTGCGGACTCACACAGAGAGGTGGAGAGGCCGCTACACAACCACAGCAGCCACGCTGAGCCCTCCCCTGGTGCACACACAAACACAGCAAAGCCTACACACAAGACAAGGAAGAACACACACTCTCCTCCTGGATTCTGACAGCTGTACTTGCTGCCATTCCCTAATATTACCCCTGCTGGATACTTGGAGACCAGCAACCACCCATCTCCCACGGCTCAGGATGAAAACACGGGCAGGTGAATCAAGGTGCAGAGGGAGTACAGAGTCGTGGTCTCCAGGGACAGTGAGCTGATACAATCGACTCCTCCTGTCACTCTCCTGCTTCTACACACACACACACACCCACACACACACACACACACACGCACACACACTCACTACCTCGAGGTCAGTAAGTGGACTTGCTGAGAAATGGTTGCCTTACCCAAGCATGATGTTGATTAAATTAACTCCCACTGTTACACACTCCCTCCTACAAGACATGTCACTCCCACTGGAGAGGGAATTAGACCAGAGAGAGAGAGAGAGAGAGAGAGAGAGAGAGAGAGAGAGAGAGAGAAATGTGAAACTGAAAGTGACAAGAGAGACAGAGATAGAGACAGAGGAAAGCTTAATCATTTTAAGGATAAGCTGTTTGAGCCACATTCTCTGCAGCTTCAGAGAGCTGACCCACTCTCCCTTCAAAGACAGTCAGTGGAACCGACCAATCAGTACAAAGTAATTTGACATTTTTGAAGGAAGTTGTTGAATCAAATCTGTTTCTAAAAGTGGTTTCAACACAGATGCAGCAAAATATTGAAGTTGCTGCAGAAAACATTGGCAGCTGGCAACTCTAGAGGTTTGAAAAATCTCAACTTCAATATTCAGAAACACCCAACATCAGTCAAATGTGCCCAGGTCGCTCATGTTCACCAGCTCAGCTCGTCTGTGATGTTTCTTCACCAAAAGGGATAAAAGAGGTAAAAGATCTAACGGAGTTGAGTTGAGGCTTCTCTGGATGGGACGCTCTGATCGCTGCTGTTTAGAAGACAGTTTTCTCCTGTGTTAATGTGACCTTCATTGTAGGGAACAGTTTGCACTTGATGAGTTAAAGTTTTAATTGGAAGGGATGCGACACAGTTTTTCCATTGCAGAGCTACTTTGTAATTCACAGAGGGTGGTTATCATTTCTCAAAGAAACATTTTACCAATTATTGTTACTGTACACATAAGTCAAACTTGTAGAGTCTCAGTGATGTTAAGTATGTATCAAAAGCTGAACATTGTCCTTTGTCCAAATCAATCAATGGTGGTGATGGTACTGCTCTGCCAAGGATTTCTGAGTGAATCCTCTATAGTTAAAAGTGATGCTTGTTCATTTAACGAGTCCCTTTTTACAGGAGGCCTTTAATGCAATGCCATTAGGCTCCACCACCCACTCTGCACATTGTAAATAGTAAATGTCCCTGCATTTGACTCAGGATAGTATTTTTTAAATGTATATTCCATATGCCAATGCTTCACTTTGATTTGCTGCCAAGTTGCTGGCGTCGTTAGGAAGTTTACCTGTTGCCCATGATTCGACTTCATTGGAGATAACAGACATCCTGTAACTAAGTAAAAAATTATAATAATCATGGCATGACAGTTTTAGGAAACGCTTAAAGCCAATAACATATTAAAGTCCCAGCGCTAACTTTATGACAGCTGGTGTGCCAGAAGTTCGATTGCATTCCACCTGCCATGGAGTGACGCCAAGTCAAAGATCAGATTTCCACTGTGCCCCGGCACTTCCATGAGAGAATGAGATTCAATTAACGCTTAATATTGGCCTACTGCGATACTCCTAGCAGGTGTGCACAGCAGATGAGTGCTTGAGCTTCTTAATGTATCACACACACACACACACACACACACACACACACACACACACACACTCATAGACACATTTTCCAAAATTCAAAGTAATGGATTTCAAAATCAATGTTTGTTGGTGCAAACTAATGGCTTCTGAGAAAAAGAATGCTCGCTAAATGATTGTCATGCCTCTTTGGGTAACGCTTGAACCAAAGCCAGTTGTATACAAAGATTTGTATACAACGATTTCTGACAGTTTGTGTGTTTCTGGGAGTTGTTTGGAGTCACAAAGGTCTTATCTTCGTCTCTCTTTTAAATGCTACAATAGGAGACAGTGGCACATTATGAGTGGAACGCATGGCCGCATACTCTGCCCAGATGGAACAACTTTAAATGTCAGTTTGGATCAGCACCTTTGTGCCCTTTTTGTTGAATGGCAACAAGACACACTGTGGGGCATTGTGTTGTATACAAAGATACAGAAATGCTGTGTCCTGACCAGCATAGATTTAACAGATAAATTTAGACCGTACTGTCCCCCAAGCTGAAATTCCTCTCCACAGCACCGAACATGTCACACAATAATACATACAACAGCACAAAGAAGATTCAATGACAGACAACAGCACACGCTCGGGTCTGTTCAGACAGGCCTGTTGTTTTACGGTAATGGCAGCGATGGCTGCAGGGGTCAGGCTTTTCCCAAAGCGAGCCCTTCTGCACCTCGGTGTTCTACCAGATCGGGGTGATTGAGCGCAATGGCCTCATTCAGTGTGTGAAATACAATCGATTGAAACTTGAGACTACGTTAAAGGCTCAACGATGTCACTTGTGATTTCCAAACATCTTTCAAAAGCTTATTGTATATTATATTGACGTTGTATATACCATGTTTGACTGGAGAAGTTTCGATACTAGTTGGTACTGGGTTATTTCAATTCAACGTTAAAGGCTATCAAGTACCAAAAACCCAGTTCTAGCAAAGATGTTGAAGGAAGCAGCACAATATTTATGAAACAAGCAAAAACATGTCAAGAAGGTTTACCAAAAAACTTCTATTCAAGGAACAAAAAAAAAATGAAACACTTCAAACCTGCAGCCTTAATGCAAGCTACAACCTTCTACTTTAATACAAAAACCTCTTTTAATCAGCTAATCTCATTGAAATCAAGATCACTTTCGTGAGAAAGACCTGAGCACAGCGGAGAGAAAGAAAAATAAACAAAGCCAGAACTAAAGTTAACAATTTAATATCAGCCTGTGGGACATTCGAGTATTTTAAATCCTCTGTAATTAATACCATTTATATCATCTGAAGTAGTGAAAGGCAGTATTTCCAAGTTCAGGATTTACCCAAGACGGGACTAAAGTTAAACATGGCTGAGATAGCAGTGACTTTAGAGAAGACGAGTAATATACAGAGGTAGTTTTTGTGGAAGACCTTCATAAACACTCTCTTGTTGTTAGCGAGGACCAGCTCACATTTTCAAAGAGTACACGGTGATGAGTATGATACATGGATTATTATTCTGTAATGAAACACAAACTACAATGACAAGCTGCATTAAGTTATTTTATGGTAACAGACAAAGAGAACAGAGGACATCTCCACAGTCAAGCACAGACACGACATTTTACCATCTCAGCCACTCCTGGAACCATCTGCCCAGGTAAGCACATGACAAACCAGACATGCTTTAACACACACACACACACACACACACACACCGGCAGTGTCAAATACACAAATATTATATTTCTTCTTTTTTCCAGAACACAAAATCCGGACAGTCATTGTCAGCACAAATAGCCAAAACATAAAACAGGCGTTTTCCTTCAGGTACCATGCTAGAAACATCCTCCCCCTTCCAAAATGTAATTTCCATTCATTGCTTCCTCCTTCAGGAACACAATGAACGTGAGCTGAAACCACACAGGAAGATCAGCAAGGGCTAATTCTGCCTCTGTACCGGACAACTCCATTAACCATAATCCCCTTTGCCGCTCCTGAGGTGAACGCAACACACAGCTGCTATTGAGGAGGAATTAGGCTTCACGTTGAGGATTTACAGCCTGATGTCATGAGGAGACACACAGTTGTTGGTGCATTTTGAAAGAGATGGAGAGGAATGTGGAAGATATTAATGAAGCTGGATGTTGAAATGATTCATGAATGAAAAATGTGACTTAGCTCCTCCGTGACATGAAGACTTTGCCAGATGTATTCTTAATGCCCAAATTCTGAACTTGTACATTGAGCCGTGTACATTTAGGCACACTCATCCAGGTTCTTGAAGAGTTTAAGATGAACATGGAAAGTTATGCATGAAAGCAGAATGTCAGCTTAATATTCTAAAAGGTAGCCTACTTTGAAGGCTGGGAAGATTTCAGAACAGGTTTGAATATTAAGAGAAAACGTAACAGTTATTTTTTTGCTCAGATCTAAAACATGTCAAAGGATGTTTTTCATCTCTATCCCTCAAGATTTTGTTCCTAGAAAATAATGTATGTTAATCTTCAACCGAGGCCGAACATCTGTTCTCGAGTAAACACAGGTCAAAGGGGACGTCATCATAATAATAATCATGTATTAAATCCACAGTGTAGCTGATGGTCTCAGAGGAAAACATGCAGTGAACTCTTTTTCTTTTAACAAACACGCACCAAAAACAATTGTCTTTTAACTTGTAAGTGCCATGAAACAACTCAGAAGATACATATGTTTAATTTGAGGTTTAATAGTTATAAAAATACACAAAATCCTTCAGGAAAATTAGATCTCTGTCTTTCTTAAACATCAAGTAAGATTAAGAGCAACGATTGTATGATAATCCTGTTTCTACAGCTTCATATTCTCTGCACCACAGGTGGCAGCTGCAGGTTGTGGTTTAGCCTGAAGCAGGCATCTGTTCCTCAGTCCAACTGAGCCAATTCACAAAGCGAAGAGACAATTCATCTTCTGGTGATTCATCATTATGTCTCCGTAACAACCGTAGTATTTATGTAACAATGTAAATGTAGAATGTTCAATACAAAACAGGCTTTTATAATTCGATGCCTGACTATATTTCTGAGAAACTGGGACATCTCGCCTATATTTAACTTTACCGTTCTTTTTTTTTTTTTCTACAAATGGGTTCATCTGCTGGATCCTTGCCAGAAGCTTTCTCTACAAAAGGCGTCCAGTCTGCCTACTCCATAAAATGAACGTAGAGAAACAATCCACATGGGTTTCATGATGTGAATGTTACCATATCAAAGCACTAAATCATATGGATGTGCTATTTAAATAACTGACTTCACTGTTAAAAATGTATTACAAATAAAATCTTTCAGGAGTTGTGTAACTCTGGCAATCACATTAGAGTCTGGTCATATGTTTCATGTTTACCTTTTTGAAGCGGACAGAAAAACAACTTTGCAGTTATATATCATTAGCGCCCACATTACGCACCCAGCATAGCAGCAATAGCATTTATTTAGAGCAGAGTTTTTACTTATCTGTAAAATTCAAAACACATTCAAGAATTACAGAATATCCACCTGTTCTTATTCCCAACTCTTCACAAACTGACGTTACTTAGTCTCCGTTACGTAGGCGATGACGATAACCTCTCTACGTGACGTACTTGCTTTGCTTTTTCTGTCAAGGGACGTATCACTTTGTTTTAAAAGTTGCATGTAAATAAAGTTTTTATAATAATTTAGGTAAATTAAAATAAGCCAACGTTGTGTATTGGTTTCACACTGGACATGAGCAACTGTCTCCTGGGTGAAAGTCCCATTGTTGCTTTTTATACTACGTCAGTTGCTCTGAGCAACTAATATTGCTATGATTGGGTTTACATTGTATTAAAACGTAAAACGTCAGACACCCTGGGAATGAGACTGGGCGGAGAATATAAACGTGTATTTTTTATTGTAACTTATTTTCTTCATCTTGCTCGTTTCTTGCATTTGTTTACTTTGCTTTGTTGAGAGAGTATGTTTGAATTTATTTATTTATTGTGAGCTTCGGGTTTTACACAAAGAGAGCAATAGTGATAACAATATATCAACAGTGGAGTCAGAGGTTTTCTTTATGGCTGCATTGTGTTCTAGTATATTGAGGTGACTGTCAGTGGGGAAATTAATATCTCACTTTCTTCATGATGGATTTCTCCCTGTACTATTGTATGTTGGAACAAACTATAGCCCGTCTTTGTCTGCAAGAAAGGGGCATTTAAACTCTGAAAATGATTGATGTCATTTTTGATGCCTTTTTTATCATCATTATTAAGCTTATGCTTTGTTCCAGTCTAAATAGCTATTTATGCATCAATCCACATGTCAAACATTTTGTTACTACACTTTACAGAAGCATATCAGAACAATATCACGGACAAGATGCATGCAAGGAGACTCCAATTGTGCAGTTGCTGCCAAAGCTCCACAATGAGTTTGACGAGGGGAAACCCACTGCTACTCGTTAAAGTGGGCCTGCTGAAAGGCCTCATTGTCGACTCCAAGGCTCCAAGGCTGCACTGATTTGTGATAGCAACCACCCAAAGCCCAGTCCGCCCCGACTTCCACCGTGTTTGATGAACAACTTTATGTCCTGGTGAGTTGAAAGCTGATTAAACATTTTCACCTGAGGCTCAGCCCTCATCCCCTCAAAAACAAAAAAAGTCTCCTCTCAGCAGACGGAGGGTGGGGGGGTGGGTGGGTAATTGGAGTTTCACCTTAGTTTCTTCCACTGTGGATATACTGGAGATAGAAGTGAATACAATATGCCATTACTGTGCTCTGCCAAAGTGGTGTGAGGGTGCTTTCATACCTAACCAGTTTGATTTGGGATAAAAAAAAAAACGTAGGTATGTTTACCCACTCAGTACAGGTAATTTTGAGAAACTGAGACCGCAAGGTGGGTCTCGGTCCGTTGTCAAGCGATGTTTGTTTGTAGTGTGAAAGCAAATGAAACAACCACAGTAATTCATAAAAGAAGACATGCGATTTTAGCATGATTTCAAAAGCTAAACTAATAAATCCATACGCTGATCGTGAAGTATGTTGAGGAAGCAATCTTATCTGTATGATATGGAAGAGTATTAGGGCCAGGCATAAAGGGAAAGAAATAGCATAGTGTAAATACCATTTTGATAATACATTTTAAATGTTGAGAATAAGTCGAATAACCAACTAGAGAATGAAGACAAATGTCAAGAATAAATGTAGGACTTCTGAGATTAAATCACACAACCATCGTCAGCACTTATACTGAAATTTTGATTTGATATACATCAGGGTGGGTATTTTTGCCTGCTTAATTGATCAGAAGCTATTAAAGCTGCTGTGTTTGTGTCCGACTCGTTTAAAGTTTTTAAAGTCCATTAAAAAGTGTGCAATAGTGATCCCACAGTAATGAGCTCATAACCATTACTGCACAAGTATCCTCCTGTAGTCGTGCATCTACCTGTTAGTTATTGTTCATAACATGCATACGATTTGCAGTCTTATAGCCTAAAACTAATAATTCTTACAGAATTATCAGTTATTTCTTTGTGAGCTCTCTGTGACATCAGAAGCATTACAAGTGCTGCATTAATGTCTTTAATCTTCATACACTTCTTATGAAATAGTTCCCAAAAATACCTTCTTTGCCCTCATTAGGCCATGTGGCAAATCTTTAACTTTACAGTTGAAAGTGTAATTGAAATTCTGTTTTTTGAACAAAAAGAATAATGAACTTGAAGTTTTTTCTCAGATTTTACTTAGTATTTAGTTTCTGTTCCACAGTTTCAAACAGAAGATGGCCGTGATGCGTCTATAATGCTTGTTAGATGTGTTAGAATGCTGATTGAACTGGAAATGCTCCTGCTGGGCTGTATATTGATGCACACAGTGACCCCAAAAAACAGCCACACAAAGGCTGAACTAACCCTAAGCCTCTCCATTTATCTGCCAGTATTGGCTGAGATGACATTGTACCTTTTACAGCAGGGTGACAAAAGCAGGGTGACACCTTATTTCACGGGTCACAGATCTGACCAGTGTCCACTGTTTCTAAAAGCCCCTTACAAAAAACATTTTCGGATTCTTTCTCTGGGCAATGGGATCCAACAATAACACACAATTTTCTGCAGGAGTTACAACCGTTTTTCTTATTTCCCATAATCGATTTCTATATTTGTGCCTTTGTCGTGGCTTTTCTCACTGGTTTGATGTTAGTGGGACAGAATATGATTGGAAAAAGGTGATTTTAATCCCATTTTGATCACATTTAAATAAAAATATGACAGTTTGCTCACGTTGCCTGCACTCCCATAGTCAAACCACAACTATGTGATCAAGCAGATTATCGGAGTTTTTTTAGTGTTAAACTTTAAATAAATGGTTTTTATAGAGCGTTTTTTAAAACCACTTTTCACTGGCTTTAAAGCTTATTTTAAGCTATTTACTTATTTTATAAATGAAACCTCCCTATACAGTAGTTTTCATTGTTATTGGCAGGGTCCGTCATTCCACTGCTGGATTCAAATTGCCTTCACACGCACAAAGGATTTACAGGAAATGATGCATTACTGTTTTTAATCTGATCTCATTAATGTGAGCCTCAGTGTTCACTGTTAACTCTCAGCTGCAGACCAAACATCCTACTGCTGCAGCCTCCCATTAAAAGCATTCAACCAGTCAGACAGAGGGCATCGGAAAAGCATCTAGGAAACAAGACAATAGTCGTTTTTAAGCATTTTTCATCAGTTTTAAATGTTTCAGGAGTTCGAGAGACATGGTTAGCTGTTATACGAATGGCTGCATGCTGCACACCTCCTTGCAAATAGCAAGTAGTTAACCTTCATGCGATATCCCTCAAGCCTCCTGCCATCTTATTAAGGTTTTTCTACTTATACTTCTCATTTCAACTGCACAAGTCAGCCGTTCCTCTTCCATTGCAGTCTTTCAAAGCTAATGGTAAGAATAAATAGAAACAGAGCGTCCAACAAAAGTCCAGATCAAATCGGCCCGCTGCACAGTGCTGCCTTTCTTGCAATTATTTAAAACGGTGTCATTGACATAATGCACAGAACCAGATATTCTGTTTGTTTTTAAGGACAAATACATAGATGTTTTCTGGCGCTTTTTTGGCCAATTTTGACAGCCCTAATAACCAGGTAGCACAACCAGGACTAAAGTGACGATTATAATCTAAATGTTTTGCAAACACGTCTTTGAACACACCAACTAAAAACTGTCTTTGGGTTGGGTTCAGTTTTGCTTGCGTGCACTGCATCAGTGCTGATGCCTTTCTAAATGTGTGGTTTCCAACCTGAGGCCAGGGGTCAAATCATCATTTTGGAGGTGTTGGGATATTTTTGGGATATGAAAAAAAAAAATATATATAAATACAAATGGTGCGTTTTGTTAATGAGCTCAGTGAAATGGTGATAAACTCCCCTGGCCATCTCACCTCTGCTCCCATTTCAGTCAATGTCAACCCCCTCCTCTGGCACATCTGCTCCAGGACCTCTCGTCTCACCCTGTAATATCCACCGCTGATGTGCCTGACTAGAGCAGATGGCGTGTATACACTCACAAACACACACACACATATAGACATGGATGCACACACACACGCACTTTGTACACACAGGCCCTTGTTTGTTTTCTCTTTTAAAGGGGTGGAAGTCAGCTGAGATGGAGCTAGAGGATGGCGAACTGGACAAACAGTGTTGCGGGGTGAGATTAATCAGTACACAGTGTTGGGCTGCAGGTTACACAGGGGTATGAGGCCATTTTGAATGCCTGATTAGATTTGATGTGCGAAGTGATGGCTTCGCTTGGCCGTCCTGTTCCATTAGAAGTCAGGCTCACAAGGCAGCAACAACAGTTCAAGGACATTGGTAAATGCAACGCTTGCAATACGGGAAACTGAGGAGATGGATGGATGATTTGTCTGTGCGGGTGTTGCAGTGAAGTGATGACCAAGCAAAGGTGCATCATGCAGGCTTGTCTGTCAGATTAGCAATTTTGATTTTAATTGGACACAACATATAGCTCACTTCCTGTTTCTGGATGTTTGCTGCCAACTTCTTTCATGCATTATAGTCAAACACTGTCACTGAAATGACCGCACTGTATTTGATGGTCTTGATCTAAAAAAAAAATGTATGTAAGAAATACATGGCTCATTGAAACAACAGCTGTATCTTTGGCTTGGTGGTGCTAGAGGTTTTTTGTGGGAAATGTGTCCACACTCCGGACTCGATAAATACCGACGTTTGATGAACATTTGTTTGGTGAACATTTTGAAGAGATATCGACAAACAAGTACAAATTTGATTAATTTGTTATTTTGCTCAAAATTAATCACATGCTTGTCACTGTATCCTATTGCATCAATAAGAAAACAACATCTTTAAAATAATACTGAGCATAGCTTGTGGCTGGTCCACCACAGTAAAGATATACTGCACACACTCATTTTTACAAAAAAGAGTTGTCTGCGTTGACACTTAAGAGCAAGAAACATATGCAACACAACGAGGCTCCTTCATGGCCAGGGAGGTAAGTGACTGAATGGGGCTGCTGCTGGTGGTGCTTGCAGATGGAGAGTGGGTGGAGAGAGATTTATTGTGAAGCGACGGAGTGGGTGAGATGGTCGGAAGGGGTCTGTCGCACAAAGCGCAGACGCACAACTTTGCTGCTACAGGGAGCAGGTGTGCGGAAGCAATGCATTAATGTTGAATGGAGAAACAGATGCTGAAATATACATCACAGCATGATTGCTATCGATTTAGTGTGTGTGTGTGTGTGTGTGTGTGTGTGTGTGTGTGTGTGTGTGTGTGTGTGTGTGTGTGAATCATATGTGTACTCCATGTTGCTGTTTTAATGGGCACGAGGACATCTGTCTGTAATGTAATGTGAATATTGTAACTTCAGTAAAGTAGTCTGAAACACTTTGCAATCAAGCTTATTGTTACAATAATTACACAATAATTGTTGCTTCTTTTTTTCCGCTCCATGCATGTTTTCTAGTTTGTGGTGAAAAGCTATATAAAACCTGTAGTGCCAATGTACATTCCTTAACATGAACACGGGCACTATAGAGATGTTCAATGTTGTTCAATAGGATCTCGACTGTGCTCATAATCATAAAAAAGAGGGAGACGCAGTCTCTTTGGTCCTGAATTGCCTTTTAAGTTTGTTAGAAGCAGCTTCACCTGTTGTTGATGAACTGTTGTTGATGAATGTTAACATTCTTACTACCGGGAATTTATTTGGCCAAATGGATGAATCGTGATATCAGAATCTTCATCCATACTTGATACATCTTTTAAACCTACACAGACTGGTTTGGGCCATCTTCTGCTATATTATGAACCATCAGACCTCTCTGGGACATGTCTGCTTTCTGTCCCCAGAGACTCCAGAGTCAAAACTAATCATGTAGAAGCAGCGCTCAGTTTTTAAGCATCATATATCTGACGATACTCCCAGAAAAGTCTGAGACCTTTTGATTCAGGGCTGAAGACTTTTCTGTTTGCTGCTGCTTTTTAAAGAATCATTTCTTAAACTGCACTTTAACTTTTATTCTTGCACTTTATACCTGTCTTATTCTATGTTAGCATGTTTTTGTTTCTCTTGTTTTTTTATGTATGATTCTAATAAAATATAAATGTTCTTTTAGAATGTGTTTCCTTTGCATTTTGTCTTTTGATGTTTTATTTTTGATGTTTTATGTAAACCATTGTTGCAGAAATGTGGTATATAAAATAACTTGCCTTGCCTTAGGGTGCACTGCTTTCTTCATTGGCTCCGATCAATGGTACAGGATGTACTGTAAACCATGAAGTGCCAGGTTTTATCCCCAAAGATGCAGATTGGACAGAGTCGCTCCTACTCTTTGAAGTCATAGCTAGTTAGTTAATTGACATATATTTTATAGTAATAATAAAATTATTTTAGTCCAATATTTTCAGGTAAGTATAAGTTATACTCTCTTGTCTTTGCCTATTTATAGTAGATAAGGATCATATTAGATAAAGACATCTAAATCATCAGCCTTTTTGCAGAATATTTCAAAATGAGCTAACTTTATTTGTCAGAATACACAAATGTGCAGTTGCTCTCGATTCAAATGGCATGCTACAGATAAAACCCCTTCACGGTTACTCTTGTCCAATTACCCGAGCAGCTTTATGCTCCGTGACACGCAGAGTACAGTCGGCGAAGGAACCCCAGACAGCTGGAAGCGTCTAAACATACTTTCATGTTTTGAAGCAAATCTGAGCGAACAGCATTATAACAGCTAACAGCAGAGACATCTGGCTTCTCTGAGTCTCTGTTACTTTGTGTGTTGCTCTCTTTGTCTTCATCTGCCTTCCCATCACCTTACATGGCATTCATTAATTATCAATATAAATGTAAACTGTATGCCCTTCTCTACCTGTCTAATCAGGTGCTTTGATTTAGAAATTCTTAAAAGTTGTCCAGCTTTGTACATGATGATATAAAATGGTCATAATGGATGTGACTTTGTCTCAAACCTTTTACCATCTCCACCTTGACAAGTAGCTAATGACAAGCGCCACACAACTTGCTAGTGTAATGAAGTACTCAAAGTGCCGTGCCACACTCTCACACTCTTTCTCTTTCACCATATTGTTCCATCTTTCTTTGAACACCTTCTTTCTCTGTGCTTGTTTCATTGTCCATTATCCCTTTTTCCCAGTGCTTCCCTATATAATTTTTCCCCCGAAGAGTTTATAGACGCCTGGATGCACCCAAAACCCCGGGCAGGCAAAGCAGCTCGACCGTGGAGCTGCTCGGCGGAGGCAAGAAACTGCAAAGCTGCAATAATAACGTCCCCCTGAATATTTTAGACACAATTTATTTTTAATCCGCCGGCTGGAAATCAGAGTGATTCAGTCCCATATTGTGGCCCCTGTGGGTGTTTTGTTGCTCATGCTTTTTTAATGACCACACTTCTGTCCATCCAGAGGGAAGGCGCGAGCTGGGAATCAGTATAGCGTCATATCATATCTCTCTCTCAAGGTAAAGGACATGAAAAGTCAGCTGGGAGTTTGATTACAAGATGAGATTCCTCCATTTGAAAAAAAGAGCCACCTGTACATCTAAAATGAGTGATGAAAAAAATGTAATCAATTGTTATCCATTGTAATCCAAAAAAGGTCACATTTTACAGTAGTACAGTAGATACCATATACGGCTTTTGTTTGACAAAATAGTAACATTTGGAATATATTTCCTTTTTGATAAAGCATGACAGCATGTGTTTTTTTCTCAGTTATTAGTGCATATTAAAATTGCCTTGAGTGGTTGAAGCTGCACATACGTATACCCCAAAATCTGTTGCAGATTACATCACATTACATCAGTTCGGGAGTGTAACGGTGGCCTCGAGGTCTAAGATGGATCCAATGTAATGACATCATCCTGGGTTTGAGTCCAACCAGGGACATGTTGTCTCTTCTCTCTTATATTTAAAGTATAAGGGAGTGAAAATCAACAATTGTTAAGTAATGCCCATATGCATGAAGGTATATCAGTTGTGCTGAACTAGCAGGTCTCTCTCTCTCTCTCTCTCTCTCTCTCTCTCTCTCTCTCTCTCTGTGCATCCTTCATTGCTGAGCTTCACAAAGCACCCTCATTGTATTCGTTAAAATTTAATTGAGTAAAGTACAAATGCTTTTCTCCGTCTATGCGTGGCTGTTTTTGGCATCATATGTGACTCATGCCTCATTTAAGCCTCATTTTGATTGGCACCTGGAGTCGCAGTTTCCTAACACATTTTATTATATTTCCTGTGTTAAGGACCGAGCGAAGAGTTTCATAAGGGCCATTATCAAAGATTGTATTACTAAATTAGGGACGTCGGGACTTACTTCCTTCACCGGAGCAGCTCTGATGCTTTCCCAAGGGAAATGAAGAAATATGCAATAGACAGATTGACAAAAGAGACCATTGAAGCACAGCTTGAGGATGGAAATACATTTTCCATTCAGCCACTGAGATCATCTGACAGTAATGTGTATTCATATTATTGCAATGCGCATACAGGAGCCTACGAACTGTACTACACACACAATGATAGTAAGAACAGGGAACATCATAGTTGAAGTTATAAAACCAAATCTTCATCAACCTGCGCTTTTGACACAGTGAAACTTTAAATACTATCCACAAACTGGATAATTACGAACTTTCCATAACTAAACTAAATTTGTTTCACTCATACTAAAATGGCCAACAACAGTGTGTGCAGAAAAACAATACATTATCACCCTTAAAAACCTGCACCATGGGAGTGCTATACACCCATGAGAACAACACATTAGAAGTCGCCGTTACATAAACTAAAGGAAATGGAACATGCTGCCAAAGGACTTAATGACTTCTTTCTCACTCTAAATGTCGGAAAAGACTGTAACTTTGTACTTTTCCAACAGATAAAAGCTTAGAGGCTGTCCTGACATGTGTGGTAATGGGCAAAGAACTGACAATGTGGAAGAATTTAGGTACTTGGATGTAGCGCTAGATTTAAAAAAAACATGTTAAAAGCTGGGTAACACATACAAATTAAACTCCGGAATATAGACATACAAGGAACTTCCTTACAGTTGAGGCATCAAAAATCGAACTAAATTATTCTTTAACAATTGTCATACTGTGTGACTAGTAGGTCTCAGGCAGGTAAAACAGCCTTACGACCAACTGAACAATTAAATAAAAAATGCTCTTACAATTCATGCAAACTTAGCTATCTTATTAATGTCTTAATCTTGTGTGCAATTTTATGTGTTTGGGGTTGAGCGGGGGATGAGGCCATTTGTGTGCCTTTTGGATGTCTCATCTTGTTGTAATGTTTAATTACTTTCATTACTTTATATACCTACCTATGAGCGGAAAATAGCAATTTGCTACAACCTGGTAAATTACACCTCACCTTATATTATATATAACTTTAATGTTCTTTCTTCAAATAAGAAACACAACATAACAATGAATCCAACATGCTCCGTATCACATACAAACACAGTAAAAAGTCTGGATAAACTTTAATTGACCCTCACTGATGGTTGGAGTTGGGGTCCTTAACGATACCAATGTTCTTATTATAACCTAATTCTATGGCAGAAGTCAGCAGGCATTTCCAGAGTACATGAACAGACATATCAAGGGTGGTTGTGTAGTTGCCCTCTGGGATATCATGTGACATGATGTACTTTTAATGCAATTATTTGAATTAATTCTGCAGAGTGCAGCTACTTCTTGCTGACATTGATGTCACACTCAGTACAACAAAACAAATTGATATGAAACAATGTGTAAGTTACTATGGATTACTGCTCTCATTGGTTGGTCATACAGTCTTGTATTCAAGCAAGGCTTACAAGCAAATATTTTCATGTTGTCAGAACTAATGACTGGATTTATTGCGTATCAAGCTGTTGTCATCTGAAGAAAACACTGCACGATAGTCATTATAATATTATTTCTTACCTTTATATTTATTTTGATTTGGAAAAAAAAGCAAAAGTCGTATTATATTTGTCCGTACATTACCCCCCTTCTGATGTGTGAACCTGCCTATATAACCTCAGGGCTCTATAGGCAGACTGTTCACAGACCATCCCCCATTCACTTCAGCAGTATTTTTTTAGTGTGCCATATCCTGTATGTACACTACTCCAGCTTTCCATTGACTACTGGCATATGTTGATTCTGGAAAGCACCGTTTACGGGACTCATGTAGTAATTGCACTAAGAGCAGCTGTTCGCAGGAAATTGTTCAGCTGACACTCTTATCCAGAGTGACCCCAAATTAAGTGCACCAATGCTTTTCCTATGTCACACACAATGCAAGCAATCAGATAATGCAAGGGTTGGATGGAGATACTATTTTAGAATCAGCAACAATGAAAAATAAAAGGCAGGAATAAATGATCAAAAGTGTTTATTTTTTCATCAGACCAGACAAGACCTGAGTGTACCTGTATAATATACTGCAAAACCCAAACCCCTCTTTCTTAATTTTCAAATTGAAAAAACATTTTTTTGATATTTATTTTTTTATTTGCTTCGTAATTCCCAACACTCATATCTTAACATTGTTATAGCTCCACTATACCGTTGTTCCAATAATGGAAATGAGAGTTGCTATGGGCATTATTCCAGAGATCTAGACAGGCCAACTGTAATAATCGTAGATGCATTTGAATTGGAAGTTACTGTCGAAGACGACAGTATTCAATTCTGAAAATGAATATCCTTTAATATTGGAAAACCAGAATGTATCTTCAATTACCAGTACCCTCCTTAATTCTCAAACACGAAGACACGTATAGGCCCTGAGTTTGGAATTACAAATCTCAATATTCCTAAAAACAGGAAGAAAAATGTGCTAGCGGCAACCCTGATAGATGGGTTTCAGAATTGAGTGTATATAATGTTCCTCTTTATCTGCTGGACCAAATATGTTTTAAACCACTTTATCAAGTCAGTGTATTGAGGTACCTTACACACATTTCAAGGGACTTCGTGTTTTATTGCCAATTCTGTGGAAAACATATTTGCAGCGGGAGAATGATTCTGTTCTTATGGGCTAAATTATTAACACGCAACTACAATGGGTATTTTTAGTTTGGACCACACGTTACAATATTAATACCATTAACCATACCTGCCCATCATCTCCGAATCTGTGGACCTTTAATTGAATACAGGAACATTGCAGCATTAAGCAAATTTTCCAACAATGCAACAAAAACTCTAACTGTGCTGTGAGGATGACAAAGGCTGTTACGGTTACGGAGTCTTACAATGCTACGCCACAGCATGGGAACGTATTCTTTAATATCACTGACAAAGATTATTAATCCCAGAGATGAAGTTATTTATTATTGGAAAATATTATAATTAATGTAATTATATCATTATAATAGCATAATATATTTGTTTTATATTTAATTATTCTAAAGCTTAAACATTATGAATTTACTCATTAATTTACCACTTGCTGAGCAGCACTTCAAAACTATCAAATGAGAGAAATTCCCTCGCACATTTCTTTTAATCCTTTGTGATGAAAAGAAGAATGAAAAACATGTCTTGCAGTTTTTCAATTTTACCAATTAAATAATGCATTAGAGTGATTCCCATCTGAAGTGTGAGAAGCGTTGTGTTATTTGTCTCTTTTTGAACCTCGGTATGGGTTTCAATGGGGTTCCATGTGACGGCCTAAATGCCGTGGTCAATCTTTGTCCATTCAACTGCATTATGGTAGGTGATTTCAAAGTATATCATGAATCTATGGCAGGAGGAGAAATAACACAAACCAAATGATGAGTTGTTGATGCTGGGTTTTATTATTCAGAGACAGCAGGAAGACGACAGAGAGATATTTGCTGCCAGATGTAAGACGTTATGGAAAACAATTATTGGAGATTGATGTTTTGGTTGTGGGTTAGCTGATGCTTGGATAGTTTGTGGTCACCCCTAAAAACTTAAAATGTTGGTTGTTAGTACGATTTGGCAGTGGGCAGTGGCTGTGGATGTGGATCTATGTCTCCACTTGCTTTGTCTTGCTGAGCTGATAGACTGAACACTGGGATGACCTCATATGCATGAAAATAACTCTTGATATAGGCTCTGTGAAAGTTTTAAGCCCTTATGGTTTAAAAATTCATACCTCAAAGAGAAGTAAAAAGACTGTCAGCTATTTTACAGAAGTCCCTTTTGTAATGGTGGTTTAAAAGGGAAATGGGGGATTTTTTTATTTATTGCATTAGTACAGTTGACCACTGGGGTAAAATGGCTGCACTGCTGGTCCCCTTTATTTTAGCTCTCTTATTACATCTGTGATAACTATAAGGTTATAGCTATTAGGTTATATGCCGCAGTAAACGTGCTCCGCAAAATAAATTGCAGCTATACTTAAAGGTCGACTGAGTATGATTTAGTGACATCTAGTGGTGAGTTTGCAGATTGCAACCAACTGTGCTCACCTGTCTCTTTCCAAGCGTGTTGGAGAGCTACGGTGGCCTTCAGGTAACATGGAAACGTAAAAAGATCATTTTATGTCTACATGTTGGTTTGCTGTTGGTTTTGTATAGAGAGATATCGACAGAGAGAGAGGTCTAAGTCTAAATGCTAGGCTAGATCAGGAATAAAGTGGTGGGTTGGGGTTGGCGTGGGTTTCCATTTAGAAACAGATAACTGCTGAGGAGCACCTGTCATCACAATCTGTCCACCTCCACACTGTAGCTCTGCAAGTCTGCACAGACAGCGGCTGCTTCAAATCTGTGGTTGTGGTATTCGGTTGAAATGTTTGATGTCGATCCGTATCTCTGCTTCTCTGTGTCTAATTACAACTGTAGCTCCTTCTCACACAAACATCTCACTCTCCGTCTTTCTCTTTGAAGCATCTATTCTATATCTTCTCATGTAGCACAACACAGCTATGTTTATGTCTCACTCTTTCTTAATAATCAATGGATGACACTCTAATGAAGGACACTCGTATGTGCCATTTTCAAAGACAGGGCTGGTCGCATTGTACGAGGTCATCCATCCCCCCTTTTTATCCACCTCTGTTATCCTGTGCATGTGTGTCATTCCGCATTGTCTTTGAAAAATGTTGATGGATGAAGTTTATCTGGAGTGATGAGCGTAAACATAATATTGATGGGCGTGGCCCCTGGGTCTCCTGGTTAATAGGTTCTGACACCTTGGCATGGGCTTGATAGATCAGGGGCCAAATAGACGAAGGCTGCAGGCATGGGGAGCCTTATTACAGCCTGACAGAGGAGAGAAGCTGCTGAGATCCATCACCCTCTGGGGAACTGTGCGCATGTGTGTGTTTGTAGATTTGGAGAGGGTGGTGTGTGAGGGGGACATCACTGGCAAACGGAAATCTACTGAGTGCCAGGCTTCACATAAGGTGGGGCTGTCTTGCCGTCTGGACTACCTTGAATATGTGTGGGTGTTTGTATGTCTGTCACGAAGAAGATTCAAAGTTTAACCCTCAGGGACACCGTTTATAGGTATTTCAATGTTATCTGTGTGGACTGGAGATGAATGTGTTGCAAACCAGCAAGTGAAAGATGTGATAAAATTGAACAGCATTTCCAATCAGGCCTGGTTGCCACTCTGGTTATCTAAATAAATAAAGAATTGAATCAGGATGAAATTAGTAAACAATCGAGAATCTCTAATGAACCAAGTTCCTTCACATTTGTCCCAGACTACCGAGGAAAAAAATGTTTATGACAAGTTTTGGTGTTATCCTTGATCATCAGAGCGAAATGGTCTAAAATAGCTGTTTTTCTTTCATTATTTCAGTCACAAATTGCTCTAAAGAAATAATTTATTATTTAGAAATAATTTGTATTTTTAGCTGAGACTACATCTCGACCTCAAATATCATGAATGACAACACTCAAAAAATTTGGTCTTGTACAGCTTTTATACAGTCACATCGTTCAATACAGTACTGGCAAAATGCACAGAGTAGTACACAAGTGTGACACACTTTTGTCTGATGAGATTACATCCTTGCTTGCTGATGTGGATATATATGTTACCATGGTTACCAAATGATGTTGCATACTTATGCAGATTGTCTATTGAGATTGCTTCAGATTAACAGATGAATTAAAATGTAGTTTAGCATTTCAATTCATGCCGAAAAAACAGCATATTTCAGTAAATCCTGTTACTATAGTCTGCTGTATACACCATCAATGAATCACACCTGATTGGAACAGGTAGACTCTCACGCTTCAGTTGTTTGGGCGGCTCCAGAGTTCATTTGACAGCCCAAATGAAGCAGACTAAACAGGCACACCCACCAGAGTGTCTTCCAACAGAGCCAAAGAAGTCTGGTGTGAAAGCACCGTACGGCTGTTCCTCAGGCCAACATTGTTGATTTAAAGGAGCTGCCAAAACAAGTCCTCTATACACTATATATACTCTTGTGCTCTATACGTCCACTCATGTGACCAAAGACACAGTGACTATGAATGAAGAAAGTGATTCAAATCAGCTATATACACCTTTACTACTGGGATTTGCCTCACTACTTGGCACTGATCACGCTGAACAGGATCAGAGATCAACAATTGAAAATGTATTCAGCCTCTCTTCCACATTTTGCAAATATGTGCTCGGGTTCTACTACTGCTGGTGGTTACCAAAAATTACAAAAGCTAGTGGGTAACAAAGACATGTGCTTGTGTACTTGCATGCAAGAACCCCCTGTAGTCTCAGATAAGGAAACCATGCAACACCTTAGCGGGATATTCCCCCTGGCTTCCCAAACAGTGATGGTGCCTAAACCTGGCACTGCCGACAGACCTCCTACATCAGCTGTTGAGTTGCACCTTGTCCAATAGGCCTTATGTACAAAGTTGTTTACCAACATGTTTGGTTGTATTTAATTTCCTTGTCAGTATATATAAGAAAAATAAAATATTGTATTGCACTGCTGTTGCTGCATTTGGTGTTAGTTCTCATGTTGGTACTGGAAAGTATTGCATGTGTAGCTCCTGCTAATAGAAGATAATGGGGAAAGCCTTGACAGCCCCATCCAGGAAACTTAGAGCTATTACTTGTTCCTCGTGGATGGGTATCATCCTGCTCAACAGCGGCGTGCAAAATCCTGTCCCAATCCGTCCCCATCCATGGGTATTTTCCACCCACCCACAAACCATTTCCTCACGTCCTGTGTTGTCGGGGGAAGATAGTTGTATCCACCTGCATTACACCCCTCTCACCAAAGTCTATGCTGACAGGTGAGAATAAGTGGTTCCCCAGGATTTGGCAGCGAGAAGCACGATAATACACTCTAACTGGCTATGACTATGTCAGGTGAAAAGTGAATGAATCCAAAATGGGAAAAAAAAAAAAATCCTTAAAAAAATAATAATGATGTAGATCTACATATGTTGGTATGGTGGCAGGCCATAGCTGTTTAAAGCAGCCACAACTTTATATTCTCAACATGATTCGAAAATTAAAACAGACACCAGGAAGTATTTTCTGAGCCTAATGGCCTGTTTGACAACTGAGCAAAGACACATCCAAAAAATGGTGATCTTTTTCAGCCGTTCAGCCTTTCAATGGAGCCATCTAAGTTTGTTACTTATCGGTGCCACCATGTTGCTAGACTGGTTGGTATAGTTAAGTGAATTACTGAATACAGAATTTTCTGCAACTCTGTCGTTCCCATTTTTCAATCTTTGACTCATTTAGCCGAGCCGAGTCCAATTAATTGAACACAATATCTAAGAAAGTGAAGAGACAAAAATGATTCTCAGTGGTGGAACATAGCAAAATTATATAAGGATTTCATCAAAGCACTTCATCAGAGAGTATCCAACTGGTGGTATGGTCTCTGAAAATACTTCAGGGTTGCATGCCGGCTTCCCCCCTGAATGAATTAGATCCTCTTGAAGGAAAATCAATGGGCCTCCTCCTGAGGAGGTGTTTATGAGAGTGAAAACAGAGATTGAATCCTGGTGAGGAGACTGTATAACTGGTCATCCATCCATGGAAACAGTGTCAATCCACCCTCCCCTCCCCCACCCAAATGTTGGCCTTGTGTTCTACCCTCTACCTTGGCTCTCATAGCCAAACCAGCCCTTATGTCAATAGCTCCCCTGGGACCGTTACATGCTTCCACTTGGGCTCATGGAAAATGTAAAAAGGAATGAAATAAAGAAAACAATGTTAAATGATATTAACTGTATTTGATGGATCTGAAAATCATGAAAAAAAACCCTCCTGTGTTGGGGTATAGAAACTGCTCCACAAAAGAGGACCAGTTTGCTTCCTAGCTTGGAGAGCTTTTATTCTCTCTTCAGTGACTCTTTATCTACTGAAATTATGTACGAAAAAAAACGCACAAAGTTATCTGCAAGGGGTAAACTCACCAACTACAGTAGTTTATTAACTAGCCATGTTAATAGTCACTACACCACAAAGCTCCTAGAACCACATATTTTGAGAAGAAGCATAGATACATTTCACTCTGCCACTTTCTGGTGACAGAGCCCTACTTCTAACCTTCTAACTACCATGCCAACACATTCTCACTCCCAACTCCTCAACTGAGGCTTGTGCTGCGTTCCATTTGAAATGGGGAGTTGAAAGTATCCACTCGAAAAATGTCAACTATTAAGCCACCTTAAGTCAGATTTCTGTCTCAGAAAGTCTGAGAAACCCCAACGCCATCCTCAAAACCCAAGATGGCTGCTCCGTGCATCAACATTAAAAAAACCATAGTAATGTGCTCCTATCAACTGTTATTGCCAACAATGGCTAACCTGGCCAGAGAACATACCACATACGTTTTCCGACTTGTACTGGAACGCCGTCAAATCGGGTGTGACCAGCTAAAACTCCCGATTTCCAATGTGGGTGGGTTTACATTGCAGTTAGTTGAAAGCCTGATGCATCCAACCTGTTGTCATCCCAACCCGACAAATTCAAACACTTTGTCACGTGTCAGCTCGTCCAACTATGAAATTCAAAACACGTAACATGGTGAATTCAACCAAAACACTTGCTTAGGTTTGGCCAACAAAACCACTTAGTTAGGTTTAGGAGGGAAAGTGAAAGTGAAACTTAACGTTGAGAAAACACAGAGAGACCACGTTGTTGGTTTCACGGGACACAATCAGCTGTCTCTTGGATGAAAGTCTGCTTTTTAGGTTTTTTTTATTCATCCACCTCCCCCTCACCCTTATTCTCACACACACTCGGCTGCCAATCAAGAGCAGTATGAGCCTCTGCTCATGCATAGCTGAAAAGCAGTTTGCTCATGTGAATAGCACTGCAATCTACATAGGTTACATAAATCAAGGCAAGCCAGTGTGATGAAAGTTTTAATCTCGGTGGTCTTCAGTGGACATGGAAGATCCATCTTCCCAGACGAGAGGTCCATTTCCTCTAACGTCCGTGACAATGCCAGCTCCATCGGCAACCTAGACATTCAGAGTCGGATGGTGTCTATCTGAGAGTGGAATATTCCTTTGATAACCAAATGAGTCCCATTTCTAAAAATTCACTGAAGCTAACGCCTCAGATCTCTGGTTACCATTTCATGTATTAAAATTGAAAGTAAGATTTATGATTTTTTTTACAGGAGAAACCATGACATGAACGCAGCATAAGAAAAAACGAGTCTATACAATAAAACCAAAGATCTGAATTCAAATCACAGGTCATTATCAATAGAACTCAGTGTTTTTTAATAAAGGTGGACTGGAAACAGCAAGGGACTGAGTTTTACAGGTCAAGACTTTTTTGCACAGATGGCAACTCACTTAGACACACCCCATACAGCTGCTGCATAATTTGTCCTTCGTCAGATGAGCTGCAATGTTGTTTACCAATTTCCTATCACTGTCATTATTTTTAAACTTCCTTCATATATCATTTATAGTGGATCGACCCATGGTGGTATTTTGCTGAATTAGGATTCTGTTGTGACATGTGCAATTTGATGTTTCCATCCCTCCTGTATTGAATAATCAGAAATATTTATTATAAACCTTGGCATGAACCTCACTAATTGTGAAAAACATGTGCATGCTTCCTTAAAAATGTCCTGGTCCTGGTAACATGGAAAGAAGCCGCCATGTTCACATACCACCCACACTGCAACAATACAAAACCGATTGAAATCTACAAAGTGTCTTTTTAAGGATAAACATGCATATTAAACATCTAACATCTACTAACACCTCACTCGTCTGAAAGCCAAGGACCATTAGTTGCTTTATGGAGAAGTTTTATTTTACCGTGACTTTTTAATTTGGCAAATATTCATGAGGAAAACAGATTGTATGATTAGTGTGATTTCCCTTCAGCTTTTGTTCTGTACGTTCATGATTTGTCAATGTTCCATGAAGCTCAAGAAAAATCTAAAATATCCTGGTGTACAGACAATCAAAAGCTGAAGCAGGTATTCAAAACAATTTGCTTGAAAAAAACTATTCCAATTGTTTTTCTTCAAGCTCTTTTTTTAGTATTGTAGTATTTTAGTATGAATCTGTGTCCTGTGAGCTCATGCTGGCTGTATATATATATATATATATATATATATATATATATATATATATATATTTATTGATTCATTCAATGTTTTCCCCGGGGTTGGGTAAAATGGAAAGAAACCGTATATCCAGAGTGCATATCCATACAGTACATTTCTCTAATCTGTTGGAATGATCCATTTTCTTGAGAGCACACATCTAACCATGGCCTCACTCTGTACATCCTGGTATGTCCTGTGACATTATGAAACAGACCATTAGTTTATTGCTCAGTCAGCAATGGCAAGCTAGTGAGCGGGAACAATGAGGAAAATTGAAAGAGGACAGGGATTAATTATCCACCGATAAATTGTGATTGTTTATTGTTTAAATTACTCTCAGTCTAGGAAAACGGAAATGAAGATAGATCTGTGTTTGGCTTTGTCTTGGGACACACATGCAGACCTCTGATTGACTGCAGCACATATACTACTTAACCTGTCACACCGCAGAGGAAACCAATAAATTACACAAATGTGATCAAAGTGCAAATCTTCAGTTGCCTTCCTCTTGAATGTCACTGCCATTAGACACAGCTGCCGCGTCTGCTAAGTTGCATCTGTGACATTTGCAGAAGAAATGCCACCTCGAAGCAGCTCGCACACCTTCGACGTGCTGGAAGCGATAGAAAAACAACAGCACAACAGCTTTCCGTGGTCCGTTACCATGGTAATGTTTTCGACCTCGTTCAACAGAGAAGCTCTCGGTTCATTTTGAACGGCCGCTCACTGTCACTCTATCCCCCGAATCACACATGATCACAGACCCGCTGTACAGATAAAACCTAACGGCTGTTTGTTTTATCCTCATGGGTGACTTTAAATGGTGGTATGCATGGAGGAGCAGACCCCCCCCGCCTCACACGCCAACGTGCAGCTACAGGGATGACACGCTGTACTGGAACATGAGAAACCCAGCTAACACTGTTGCCATGACAACCCAGCCAGAGGATAACTGTTTTACAGCATACAACGTCGCCCACCACCGTGGCTGCTCGCAGGAATATGTTGCTCGTCTTTGCTCTGTGTGGCACCGAGATGTGAGATGCTTTTGGTAGTAACTCGGGGTTTCTAATCACCGACTGGGGTGATTAGTAGAAGGAGTAAATTCTTCAACCCATTAGAGCTATATGGATAAATGAGCGGAGCAAAACACTGATGAACCATTCCGCTGTTTGCTGTGCATAACTCAAGCAGAAATTAATTGAAAATGTCACATCTGCATTGAAAATGTCATTGGTTTTAAAAGAGGTGTACCCCAACTCTTAACATTATATTTGTTCTTTAGTTTACCATTTAAAGAACATGGCTATGGTTTAAGATGTCCATATTTCATGAGAGACATTGTAATCTACCTCAACAATAGAAATATAAAAATAATTTCTTCTTTATAAAAGGCTGAAGGGACAGCTCACCCCAAAATCTGTTGTAGATTATCGTTGTGTTGGAGATATCGGTTGTAGAAATGTCTGCCAAAAGAAAAACACATTTGAAAAACTCGACAGTATTGTTTTTTCCATCAAATCATTACGAGAGGAACTATTTTCTTTAACAAGGTCTGTGGATTATCTTCTGTAACCGGGTCATGATTTCTGGAAAGAGCACTACAGGTACGTTTTTTTTTAAAATTCTTCCCCTTTTTTGTCTTATTGTATTATCAGTTGTGATAGTATTGATGTAAGTATGAGTCTAAATGAAAGTTGACTTTTTTTTCTCCTGTATCGCAGCACAGATTTCATGGTTTTCGTATCATCCTTCTTCTGGTCAAAACACTAATTAATGTGCATATTCTCCTTGACAACAAGATAATTGATTCGCTAGCATGAGGGGACATTTTGGGTTAACTGACTCCAAGGGCTAATCAATTATCATCCATCTCAGTTAATAATCTACAAATTAAGAAATTGCGAATGCATGAGTACAACACACCAACAGAAGTTCTTCTGCTCAATTCCGCGGTCATATTTTCTCATGGCATGAGAATGAAATAATAATTGAAACATTTATTCTGAGAAAAAAATAATTATTTCACATCTCCAGCTTCTTCTCATGGGATACAATGTATTCTATTGATCCCTAAAATGAAACAAGATTCCAATTAATTATGTTAAACAATTATTTGTGACCCATTCATCAAAAATAATTAAATCAAAGCAAACACTGGGCAATGCATTTTGTAATCGTGCTTTGTTGTAACCAACACATTACTGTTGGGGGTTTGCAAGCACAAACAAATCCCTGTCCATGGCCTTCTGAATCATTGTGATGTAAATCAATCTGATCATGAATTAGCATTCCTGTCTTACCCGCTCAGGTTCTAAGAGGTCTGTTCACTGCCATCCTCTGCCTTTCATCCCCTATGAAACTAATCCTGAACTGCTGTAGTAGATGGCGTTGAGTTGTTGTTGTTACAGATGTTTTGAAATTGAAAAATTGTTGAGTCCTGTCATATCGAATGTTCCATGCTCCATAGGCTTCGTAAAAACCATGACAACTTGACGTAGATTGTCACCTTGATTGTATTCTGGTGACATTTAGGTGAGGCGTCACCTTCATTAAGCTTAGCTGGTAGACGGACTACTAAGCTGCGAGACAAACCACAAATGTCACTGGAAATGTGGATCAATATGAAAATAAATGACACCAGATCTATTTCTCACAACTTATTCTTTATTTTTAACGAGATATAAAAACGACATTCTTTCAATTTGCTGTGAGTTGATTAAATTTGTAATCACTTCTGGATGCATGAAGCTCTTTCATCTTAAATCTGCGCCATCATTGCTGTGTGAGCATGTCTGTGCCATTGCGACATTTTAATGAGGCCACGGCAGGAAGTCAGGCCTTAGTTAATAAACCTTAAGATGAAGCATTGCCCTGGCTGTGCTATTGATGTCTCCTATACGAGGTGGCAGATTCAGGCCATTCCCTGTGTACCTTCTGTCATCATTAGCTTCGGCCCAGGGAGGATCCTATCAGAGCAACCATGAACAACCAGCAATGTGAAACACAGGAGAAAGAGAGAGAGAGAGAGAGAGAGAGAGAGAGAGAGAGAGAGAGAGAGA